>NC_142078.1:10623377-10788377 GCF_059756535.1 Pantherophis guttatus | reverse complement strand
CTCCTTCTCCTCCTCCTCCTCCCAACCCCACTCCGTTCTAGCACTGATTATGTTTTTTAGTTGGGTCCTGAAACATCTGCAAGAAAACAACTAAGCTCAGAAAGCACCAAGGACCCCACAGTCCTCTTCCTCCTTCTCTTCCTACTATTCCAACTCCTCTCTCTTTTAGCACTGATGATGTTTCCTAGTTGGGTCATGTAACGTCTGCAAGACAACAACCCAGCTCAGAAAGCACCAAGGATCCCACAGTTCTCCTCCTCCACCCTCTCCTCCTCCTTCTCATCTCCTTCTCCTTTTCTACACACCCCACTCCCTTCTAGCACTGATGATGTTTCCTAGTTGGGTCATGAAATATCTGCAAGAAAACCACCAAGCTCAGAGAGCACCAAGGATCCTTCAAGTCTATGTCCTGCTAGGCTAAAGAAGCTGTACAAGTCAATGAGCCAGAACATTTGCATGGGAAGAAATAAGATCATTCTCAACTTTATTCTTGCTCTTCAGGGAAAGCCAGTGTGACACCGAGGCAGGCATCAGTGTGACCTTGGTCCCTTTACACACCTTGCCCAGCACCTGTCTGCAGAGGGTACCTGAGCAGCCGGAGGATGCCGACAACCAGAAGAATGTCACTCGTATGGCTCAACCATCTTTGGACAAATCTGCCCCTGTCAACATTCCGGTCACTGTCACCGGTCCCCCCGGGGAGGCTTCCATCATACCAAGTGAGTGTTTCTAACATCAGAAGCTCTTTTGAGCCCCAGAATTTATGAGCTGCGGTGGCGCAGTGGTTAGAGTGCGGTACTGCAGGCTACTTCTGCTGACTGCTGGCTGCCTGCAATTTGAGAGTTTTTAACCTCACCAGGCTCAAGGTTGACTCAGCCTTCCATCCTTCTGAGGTGGGTAAAATGAGGAGCCAGAGGAGGGCAAGAGGCTGACTCTGTAAACCGCTTAGAGAGGGCTGTAAAGCACTGTGAAGTGGTATATAAGTCTAAGTGCTATTATTATTGCTTCCTTCCCTCCCTCCCTTCCTTCCCTCTCTCCTTTTTCTCCTTCCTTCCTTCCTTCCTTCCTTCCTTCCTTCCTTCCTTCCTTCCTTCCTTCCTTCCTTCCTTCCTTCCTTGCCATGGTGGGGCAGTGATTAGAATGCAGCACTGCAGGCTAACTCTGCCCACTGCCAGCAATTCGATCCTGACCAGCTCAAGGTTGACTCAGCCTTCCATCCTTCCAAGGTGGGTCAAATGAGGACCCAGATTGTTGGGGGCAAGAGGCTGACTCTGTAAACCACTTAGAGAGGGCTGTAGAAGCACTGTGAAGCGGTATATAAGTCTAAGGGCTATCACTATGTTGCTAAGTGAGAAATTTGTTAGGTGAGTTTGGTCTCGTTTTACGGCTTTCCTTGCCACCTTTGTTAAGCGAATCACTGAAGTTGTTAAATGAGACATGCGGTTGTTAAGTGAATCTGGTTTCCCCGTGGACTTTGCTGGTCAGAAGGTTGCGAAAGGGGAATCAAACATGACACCGGGACACTGCAGCCATCATAAACGTGAATCCGTTGTCAAAGATCCAAATGAAAATCATATGACCAATGGTCGTAATTGTGAAAAATAGCCATAAGTCACTTTTTTCAGTGCCGTGGTACCTTCAAACGGTCACTAAACAAACTGTTGTAAGTCAAGGACTGCCTGTTAGTAGCTGGCCATTGGTAGGATGGCCTCGTAACCTGTCTTGTTGCCATCAAGGACAAATACGTTGAAGAAACGACCAGTTCAGTCGGGTTTTATTCACAAAATAGAAGTGGCTATTTTGTTCTTGGCCACAGCAACAAAATATTATGCTCCGACCCTATTCAGAAGCTCTCATTTTGAGATGTAGTATTATCTTTGTCAACCCTTTAGTGAACAACGTTGAATTTGAAGCTAAAATGGAAGAGAAGAAGGACATGGATGCTGAAGATGAGATAACCAACAGTACACCCAAGCCGATCCTTCCCTACAGCTCCTTGTTCATCTTAAGCCCAACCAACCCGTAAGTTATCCCTTGTTAAGCAGGGATTTAGGAGGGTCTTGGTAGGAAGGAGGAGACGGAGCCCTGATGTCTCTTGATAAGCCAAACAAAGGCCAGTCCTCCCTTATGTTGGAAGAACCCCAAACACAGTGTAAGGCACATAGATAGATAGATAGATAGATAGATAGATAGATAGATAGATAGATAGATAAACGGATGGATGTCAGGGTTCCAAGTAACATCCCCAACAAAAGAAGAATCGGAGGATGGATAGATAGATAGATAGATAGATAGATAGATAGATAGATAGATGGATGGATGGATGGATGGATGGATGGGTAGTTGTAGATGGTGATAGATAGACAGACAGACAGATAGACAGGCAAATGATATACATTGTAGATTATAAATAGATAAAGAGAGAGAGAGAGAGAGAGAGAGAGAGTTGTAGATGATAGATAGATAGATAGATAGATAGATAGATAGATAGATAGAGATAGATAGATAGATAGATAGATAGATAGATAGATAGATAGATAGTTGTAGATGGTGATAGACAGACAGACAGGCATATGATATACATTGTAATTATGAATAGATAAAGAGAGTTGTAGATGATAGATAGATAGATAGATAGATAGATAGATAGATAGATAGATAGATAGATAGATAAATTGATAGATAAATTGATAGATGATAGATGATAGACAATGGATGGATGGATGGATGGATGGATGGATGGATGGATGGGTTCCAAGTAACCCTGACATCCATCGAAAGAAGAATCGGAGGATAGATAGATAGATAGATAGATAGATAGATAGATGATGATAGACAGACAGACAGGCAGATGATACATTGTAAATTATAGATAGATAGATAGGAGAGAGAGAGAGAGAGAGAGTTATAGATGATAGATAGATGGATAGATGGATGGATGGATGGATGGATGGATGGATGGATGGATGTCAGGGTTCCAAGTAACACCCGCAACAAAAGAAGAATCTGAGGCTAGATAGATAGATAAATAGATAGTTGTAGATGATGATAGATGATGATAGATAGATAGATAGATAGATAGATACTGTAGATAGACAGATGATACATTGTACATGATAGAGAGAGAGAGAGAGAGAGTTGTAGATGATAGATAGATGATGATGATGAGATAGCTAGCTAGCTAGCTAGATAGATAGATAGATAGATAGATAGATAGATAGATAGATAGATGATAGATAGATAGATAGACAGATAGATATTTCTTACTTTGTCTTAGTTACATACGAGGAATCTATCAGGCAATAGATAAGGTTTAGAAGTTATAAAAGAAACTCAACTACCCTTCTTTGGTTTAACTCACAGGCTTGTGGTTTCTTGGGGAACTTTCCACGGCCTCGAAGGCCTGCTGAGTTCTGCCATTTCAACCAATCACCAAACTCATCAGATTCCTGTCCTGACCAACACCTTGTTGAGTGCTGGCTGAATTGATTAGTTAGGGAAGGGGGTACGCAAACATCTCAAGATGTTGTTATATCATGTCAACAGAAGCTTGTTTATCACATTGGGTGCTCTACCAGAGCCTCGCGACTACCGTGTTTCCCCGAAAATAAGACCAGGTCTAATATTAGCTTTTGCTCCAAAAGATGCATTAGGGTTTATTTTCTGGTAGGTCTTATTTTGGGGGGAAATATGGAACTAAATGAATCCGTCTGGCTGACAATCTTAGCTGGGGCTTATTTTGGGGGTAGGGCTTGTATTACAAGCATCTTGAAAAATCATGCTAGGGCTTATTTTCCAGTTGGGTCTTATTTTCGGGGAAACAGGGTACTCTAGTATGCTAAATGTTGACCCAAACCATTAACATTGTCCTTTGGCCATCCAATGATGTATCCACTTTCCAATAGCCAATACGGTCGCTTTGATGCGGCCCTGTGCGATGGGGCCGCACCTTCCTTGACCTTTCCTATCTCACTGCTCTCTTTGGCTCCTCTGCAGGATCCGGTGCCTCTGTCACTACATTGTCAACATGCGTTACTTCGAGATGGTCATCCTCTTTGTTATCGCACTCAGCAGCATCGCCCTGGCCGCCGAGGACCCTGTTCAAGCGGAGTCGCCCAGAAATGAGGTGAGAGATGCAAGTTCAGAATGAGTTGCGGGAAGCTGTCCAGCTCTAGAGGAAGGTCTCTGCATTGGGGTGGAGCTGAAGATAGCAATAGCACTTAGACTTATATACCGGTTTCAAAAAGGCTGAGTCAACCTTGACCTGGTCAGGATCAAACTGCGGGCAGTGGGCAGAGTCAGCCTGCAATCCTGCATTCTAACCACTGCCCCACCATGGAAGGAAGGAAGGAAGGAAGGAAGGAAGGAAGGAAGGAAGGAAGGAAGGACTAGGGCTAGGGCTAGGGCTAGGGCTAGGGCTAGGGCTAGGGCTAGGACTAGGACTAGGGCTAGGACTAGGACTAGGACTAGGACTAGGACTAGGACTTAACCCTTAGACTCGGAAGGATGGAAGGCTGAGTCAACCTTGAGCCAGTGGGACTTGAACTGCCAAACTGCTGGCAATTAGCAGTCATCAGAATTAGCCTGCAATGCTGCATTCTAACCACTGCACAACCATGGCTCTCCGCTTTGTCTTCTTCTGCATGTTTCTTGGGTCCCTGTTTTCAGGCACTCAACCTGCAGTTTTCTGCTGCTTGAGTGTGGGATGGAGATGGAACTGATTCCTGTTGCCAAGACAACCAGGCCACCAAATATGGATCTGAAAGGGAATGCAATTCCTCTTCAATGCATATCACCATTTCCTAGAAGATAGGGATGCCTCCTGAGATCTTCTTGGGTGGCTTACAAAGAATGGCCAGTTGCTTTTTTCTCAAAAGTGACTTCTGTCTAGAATGCCTGATCAAGCACCAGTGGGTACCAATAGCAATAGCAGCAGCAGTTAGACTTATATACCGCTTCATGGTATTTTACAGCCCTCTCTAAGTGGTTTACAGAGTCAGCCTCTTGCCCCCAACAATTTGGGTCCTCATTTTACCCACCTCAGAAGGATGGAAGGCTGAATCAACCTTGAGCCGATCAGGATCGAACTGGTGGCAGTCGGCAGAATTAGCCTGCAATACTGCATTCTAACCACTGTGCCACCACGGCTATCAATGCTTCAAAAGACCAGCTCCTAACCTGATCCTTTAAGACAGAAGCATGTCTCAAATCTTAGAGCAATACAGATGATGAAACATCCCAATAGAAGAAATCTATGTGATTCTTTATATAGAATATAATTTATATCTAATGAGCCGTGGTGGCGCAGTGGTTAGAGTGCGGTACTGCTGCCTGCTGGCTGCCTGCAACTCACCAGGCTCAAGGTTGACTCAGCCTTCCATCCTTCCGAGGTGGGTAAAATGAGGACCCAGATTGTTGGGGGCAAGAGGCTGACTCTGTAAACAGCTTACAGAGAGCTGTAAAAGCACTATGAAGCGGTATATAAGTCTGCTATTGCTTCTTTCCTTCCTTTCCTTTCTCTCCCTCCCTTTTCTCCTTCCTTCCTTCCTTCCTTCCTTCCTTCCTTCCTTCCTTCCTTCCATCCTTCCTTCCTTCCATCCTTCCTTCCTTCCTTCCATCCTTCCTTCCTTCCTTCCATGGTGCACAGTAGTTAGAATGCAATATTGCAGGCTAACTCTGCTCACTGCCAAGAGTTCGATCCTGACCGGCCCAAGGTTGACTCAGCCTTCCATCCTTCCGATGTGGGTAAAATGAGGACCCAGATTGTTGGGGGGCAAGAGGCTGACTCTGTAAACCGCTTAGAGAGGATCTGTAAAGCACTGTGAAGCGGTATATAAGTCTAAGTGCTATTGCTATAATGTATTTTTCTTTGGATTCAATTTACTTTGGGCTCCTTTTAACTTTTGAACCACTCCTTCTGTTTTCAGGCTCTCAAGTACCTGGATTATATATTTACAGGTGTCTTTACCTTTGAGATGGTGATAAAGGTAAGAATCTTTCTCCAGATATGCTTAGGAGCATATCTGCAGAGGAACAATTACACAAGCATGACATTGGAGGACTTATTTGCATATTTATAATCATTGTATTCCTATGAAATCCACGTGGATTTTTGAGGACGTGCAAGAATACACATGAACCAATGAAGGAGAATATTTGTAGCTCAGGGTTTAAATAAGGGGTCCCTGGTGTTCTGTGAGCTTGGTTGTTTTCTTGCTGATGTTTCATTATCCAACTGGATAATATCATCCATGCTAGAAAGGAGGGGAGTTTGGAGAAAGGAGGAGGAGGAGGAGGATTGTGGGGTTCCTTGGTGCTCTCTGAGCTTGGTTGTTTTCTTGCAAACATTTCAATACCCAAGTAGATAACATCATCAGTGCTAGAAGACAGGGGTGAAATCCAGCAGATTCTGGAGAACCGGTAGCAGAAATTTAGAGCAGTTCGGAGAACCGTTAGCGGAAATTTTGAGTAGTTTGGCTAGCCCCAGAGTGGGGTGGGAATGGAGATTTTGCAATATCTTTCCCCCAGGAGTGGGGAGGGAGTGGAGATTTTGCAGTATTCTTCCCCTGCCACGCCCACCAAGCCACACCCACCAAGCCACGCCCACATAACCAGTAGTAAAAAAAAATTGGATTTTACCACTGCTAGAAGAGAAGGGAATTTGCGAGGAGGAGAAGGAGGTGGAAGAAGACTGTAGGTTCCTTGGGTGCTCCCTGAGCTTGGTGGTTTTCTTGCAAATGTTTCAATACCCAACTAGATAACATCATCCGTGCTAGAAGAGAAGGGAGTTTGTGAGGAGGAAGAGGAGGAGCAGCAGCAGGAGGAGGAAGAAGAAGACTGTAGGTTCCTTGGTGCTCTCTGAGCTTGGTGGTTTTCTAGGAGAGATGTCACGACCCAAATTGGCTACCATCACCAGTGCTTTTGAAGTCCACCAAACTATTAAAAACAATAGGGACATCTACCTTTCTCCCCCTCCCTTTTTTTCCTCCTCTCTGCGTCCTTCACGTCTTTCTTTCTCTCTCTCTCTCTCTCTCTTTCCTTCTGAAGATGATTGATTTGGGACTCCTGCTGCATCCCGGTGCCTATTTCCGTGATCTCTGGAACATCCTCGACTTCATTGTGGTCAGTGGAGCACTTGTGGCATTTGCCTTTTCGTAAGTAGCTTTTCTTCCTGAGCTCTGATTTCCTGAAGTGGAAAGCAGAGCGATGCTGTGCTTGGGGGGAATTTTTTTTTTTTTTTCACTGCCCTCCTTACCTAGAAGTTCCCGTTTGAGTTCAGTGAGCCGGAAGGGATTTCTTCAATGGAAGTTAAGCAGATTGTTTACCATTAGCATCCTTTGGTGGTGGGTGGCGGTGGGGTGTTAAAGACGCTGAGCTTGTCAGCTGGAGAGCTGACATCCTGGGTTGGAGATCCAACGCCGTGAGACTGGGTGAGCTCCTCTTCTCGGCTCAGCTCCTGCCCACTTTTCCTGACAGTTAAAACAATTTCCTGACAGTTGGAACAATTAATCAGTGGGACAACTTGCCTCCAGAAGTTGTAAATGCTCCAACACTGGAAGTTTTTAAGAAGAGATTGGATAACTATTTGCCTGAAGTGGTGTAGGGTTTCCTGCCTAAGCAGGGGGTTGGGCTAGAAGACCTCCAAGATCCCTTCCAACTCTGTTATTCTATTCTATTCACTTGCAGTTTGAAAGCATACAAATGCAAGTAGATTAATAGGTACCACAGTGGTGGGAAGGTATAACAGCGTTCTATATAGACATGCTGGCCACGCAAAATTGTCTTCAGACAACGCTGGCTACTTCAGCCAAGAAACAGAGATGAGCGCTGCCCCGTTAGAGTTGGCTACAACTGGAAGGGGAATCATGTCCTTCTTTTAGCATAAACTAAAGTGGGAATCAGGCTTACGGGAATTTATAGCTCAGTCAAACTTGCTGAGGTCCCATCCGTGTCAATCATGATAATATCTAGCTCTCTCTCTCCCTCCCTCCCTCCCTCCCTCTCTCTCTCTTTAAATGCCTCCTGGACCTCCTTGTAATTGTAAACCATTGAATAATTCTATCACAAACTATTTATAATATTTAAATGCCCTTTTGGGGAATCTATCCTTCTCAGTGAAATGTTTTTATTCTCTTCGGCATTGTCATCTGTGCTACGATGGAATTAGTTTTTTCCGGCCATCAGAATCCAGTTCCCGTAGACATCTGCAACGAATTCCCTTTCCTGTAACTTCTTTTCTTTCTTTTTCATCTCACTGGTTTTCTGAAATATTCGGGGCTCATTTGCTGAATGAATGAAATTCTTGGTTTACACAATTTGGAATCACAAACTCACTCAGGGTTGGGCTGGGTTTGTACGGGGTGTGGGTGGGGGAAGCTAAAACTAACCAAGTTTAGGATGTTTTACAGACACCACACAAGGTTGACCATCTCAATTGTTTTTGGGTGAACACAGAACTAATGTTTGCTTTGGAGTTGATCTTTCTGGGCTAAAAGAAAACTTACTATTTGAAGTAGAAATGTAGTCTGCTTCGGAACATTCAGAGTAGTTTCTACGTCATCTTTTCTGCCCCAATGGAGGAAAAACACTTGTGAGACACAACTTGTTTGGGATATTGGGAATTGTTTCAAAGGTCTGATCCAACGGGGTGGATGAATCTCTTCGCTTTGAATCCACTCTTCACTTTTATATCCCAACCCTGCAACAGGAATCATAAAAGTAGATTGAAAGTGACCAAGATACTACATCCAGTTTTGGTCACCACGATGTAAAAAAAAAATGTGGAGACTCTAGAAAGACTGCATAGAAGAGCAACAAAGAGGATTAGGGGACTGGAGGCTAAAACATAGAAAGAAGAACGGTTGCAGGAACTGGATATTTTTAGTCTGATGAAAAGAAGGACGAGGGTTGACATGATAGCAGTGTATTCCAATATCTCAGGGGCTTCCCCAAAGAAGAGGGAATCAAGCTATTCTCCAAAGCACCTGAAGGCAGGACAAGAAGCAACGGGTGGAAACTCATCAAGGAGAGAAGCAACCTAGAACTAAGAAGAAATTTCCTGACAGTGAGAACAATTAATCAGTGGAACAACTTGCCTCCAGAAGTTGTGAATGCTCCAACACTGGAAGTTTTTAAGAAGCTGTTGGATAACCATTTGTCTGAAGTGGTGTAGGGTTTCCTGCCTAAGCAAGGGGTTGGACTAGAAGACCTCCAAGGTCCCTTCCAAGTCTGTTATTTTGTATTCTGTTAGATGTAAAAAAAAATGTGTTATTTTGGTGATAATGAACACAAGCGTGTATTTTTACTTTTCCTGGTTACCTGGGAGGGTGGATAGGCCTGGTCTCCAAATTCTCACCCATTTGTCCCCAAATAGGAGTAGCGGGGCGTCTTTCCTGAAAACACAACCATCGTGTGTGTTCTTGGGGGTTGTTGTTTGGATTATTGTCTTCCTTGTGGCTGACTCTGCTCTTTTTTTTGTGTGTGTCTTCCTTTCACTGGGATCGTCTCTGTAGGAGTTTCATTGGGTAATACATTATTGCTCTCCCTTGTGGCCTTGTTATTGCCTGCGGATGCCCGTGGCCAAAACCCTTCTTGTCCATTCATGTTACAATCGTTCCATTGACTGCTCTCACCCATCTTGTTCTTCATAGTCTGGTTAAAAGCTCAAAGAATTCATTTCCTCCAAATTAGGAAGGGCCAACCCATAATCACCAGTCTTCAGGTGTTCTGGTGATGGGGTCCCTTTTTTCTTGTCTGAGTCCCACCATGACTTGTCTGAGTCCCACCATGACCAGATACCAGTGGGGCATCTTCTGCTCCTTTCTTTGGGAGCTCTGTTTCAACAACCATTGAACCTTCTCAATGCAGAAACAAGAAGGTCAGAGGCAGGTCCGGTCCAGTCATTCTGCTGAATATAATTCATAGTTTTACAATAGAATTCTTTCTTGGCCAAGTGTGATTGGACACACAAGGAATTTGTCTTTGGTGCATATGCTCTCGGTGTCCAGAATAGAATAGAATGGAATGGAATGGAATGGAATGGAATGGAATGGAATGGAATGGAATGGAATGGAATGGAATAGAATAGAGAATGGAATAACTAGAGAGTAGAGTAGAGTAGAGTAGAGTAGAGTAGAGTAGAGTTGAGTAGAGTAGAGTAGAGTAGAGTAGAGTTGAGTGGAATGGAATGGAATGGAATGGAATGGAATGGAATGGAATGGAATGGAATGGAATGGAATGGAATTCTTTATTGGCCAAGTGTGATTGGACACACAAGGAATTTGTCTTTGGTGCACACGCTCTCAGAATCATAAGGTACAATACTTCGTGATAGTCATAGGGAACAAATAAGATATCAAATCATATTAGGAAACAATCAATATAAATCGTAAGGATACCAGCAACAAGATTACAGTCATACAGTCATTAAGTGGGAGGAGATGGGAACGATGAGAAGATTAATAGTAGTGCAGACTTAGTACCTAGTTTGACAGTGTTGAGGGAATTATTGGTTTAGCAGAGTGATGGCATTTGGGAAAAAACTGTCCTTGTGTCTAGTTGGTCTGGTGTGCAGTGCTCTATAGCGTTGCTTTGAGGGTAGAAGTTGAAACAATTTATGTCCAGTTTGTGAGGGGTCTGTAAATATTTTCACAGCCCTCTTTTTGACACGTGCAGTAGGCAGGTCCTCCATGGAAGGCAGGTTGGTAGCAATTGTATTTTCTGTAGTTCTACAGAACTACCCTCTGAAGTCCGTGTCTGTCTTGTTGGGTTGCAGAGCCAAACCAGACAGTTATGGAGGTGCAGATGACAAACTCAATCATTCCTCTGTAGAACTGGATCAGCAGCTCCTTGGGCAGTTTGAGCTTCCTGTATGATCAAGAAATAAGTGCTTTTTTTTTTCTTCAAGAGGCAATTGGACTTTCTTTGTTTTTCCTTGAAGATGTTTCGCTTCTCATCCCAGAAGCTTCTTCAAAGGGGGTTGGACTAGAAGACCCCCAAGGTCCCATCCAACTCTGTTATTCTATTCTTTATTTTAATTTACTGGATAAATAAGGACCCACGATTCACATTCTGAAACAGAGAATGTGTTTCACGTTGGGTCAGAGCATGAAAAAAAAAACAACAAAACCCAACCCAACCATCATATTCTTGCCTTCAGAAGTTGTGGGAGCTTCATCTCTGGAAGCTTTCAGGAAGAGATGGAACTGCCATCGATCAGAAATGGTGTAGGGTCTCCTACTTGGGCCGGGGGGTGGTGGTGGTTGGACTGGATGACCTCCAGGGTCCCTTCCAACTCTGTTATTAATGTATTCCATCTCCGAAATGTTCCTTGTCTAACCATCACGCCCATTTCTTGACATCCATTCTTCTGCATGACTGACCCAGCATCTTGGCGTTGCTTCCTCATGACGGGCACGTAACCCGTGGGTTGATTCCATGGCTCAGCATGGTTTGAGCGGAATGCAATCCGAAGTGGCCATCAGGGATCCTTGGCGAGATGAGATTCGAGCTATTTTTCTCTTCATCTGAGGGCAGGGAGGGTGGTCCTGCCCCTTCTTGGTTTTTGCCAAGGAGGAGTTTTAGGGTAGTTCTCCATGACTGTCCACAGCTTATTTAATGGCCATTCGAAGTTACAAATACTAGAGCTGTGGTGGCGCATTTGGTTAGAATGCAGTATTGCAGGCAAACTCTGCCGACTGCCAGCAGTTCGATCCTGACCGGCTCAAGGTTGACTCGGCCTTCCATCCTTTCGAGGTTGGCAAAATGAGAAACCCATATTGTTCGTGGGGGGGGGGGAATAGCTTCACTCTGTAAAACCGCTTTAGAGAGGGCTGTAAAAGCACTGTGAAGCGATATATATATAAGTCTAAGTGCTATGGCTATTAAAGAACGGATGCCAAAGGAGGGACAGAATGAAATGCCAATGATAAAAAATATATTAAATTGAATTGAGGACCCAGTTTGTGGGGGCAATAAGCTGACTTTGTATAAATATACAAAAGGATGAAGGCTATTGCTGAGCACATTGTAAGCCGCCCTGAGTCTCCGGAGAAGGGCGGCATATAAATCAAATTTTTTTTAAAAAATTGTTAAATTGTCCTACCCGGCAAACTTGGCTGTGGCAAAATGGTCCCAATTCTGTTCTCGGAATGCCCCCGATCTTGCCATTAATTGCAACTCTGAAACTGTGGATGAAATTCCTGTCTCTTTGAGGAGAAACAATTGTGCAGATTTTGTACAGTTTGGGTAGCACTTTTCAAGGAGACCTGTATGGCCATGTATGCAAAATGAAGGCTTATTTAAGTCAACGAGTAAGAACGGCGACAATCTCAGAGCAAGCCGCCCACTCTTGAGCTCCCGAGCTTGATTCCAATCCCCCGAATGAGATAAAATTGAGCGCAGTTTTATGTCATTTGATGGAATGTTTGTCGACCATTCCAGTGCCTTGCGTTTGTTGGCTGGGCCGTTTGCAACTGGGGTGGAAACGGGTAGAACGATACCGGCATGAAAACGAAAGAAACTTTTTTCCAGGGTTAACAAAAATCAAAAAGCCATTGGAATCTTTCAATGGTGTTTTCCAAGCTTGATTTCTGTTCCATATTATCTGCAAGAGAAGAGAAAATGTTGCATTTTGGGGTGTTTCAAAGAGAGAGGAAAAAGGGACGCGGTGGCTCGGTGGCTAAGACGCCGAGCTTGTCGATCGAAAGGTCGGTAGTTCAGCGGTTCGAATCCCTAGTGCCGCGTAATGGGGTGAGCTCCATTACTTGTCCCAGATTCTGCCAACCTAGCAGTTTGAAAGCAGGTAAAAAATGCAAGTAGAAAAATAGGTACCACCTTAGGTGGGAATGTAACAGCGTTCCGTGCGCCTTCTGTTTAGTCATGCCGGCCACATGACCACAGAGAAGTCTTCGGACAGCGCTGGCTCTTCGGCTTTGAAACGGAGATGAGCACCGCCCCCTAGAGTTGGGAACAAGTAGCACATATGTGCGAGGGGAACCTTTCCCTTTTAAAGAGAGAGGAAAGGGAAAATATAGCAGATTGGAGGGGAAATGTTATATATTTTCGTAGCAGTGAGGACTTTGGAGTGAGTTGGCCCAGGACCAAATCCTCTTCTTCCTGTCATGATTTTTTATTTTTTGCAGAGGGAACAAAGGGAAGGATATTAACACCATTAAGTCCCTCCGCGTGCTACGGGTCCTTCGCCCGTTGAAAACCATCAAACGCCTACCCAAACTGAAGGTAAGACATCAACAGGTGCGGCACAATCGTTCCACTGACTTAAAATGTCAGAGTGTTTACAGCGTGACTACTATTTTGAGACAACCCAAGAGCAAAATACAGGACACAGAGGTTTGTCTTGCAAACAGTGGTTTATATACAAGACTTCTATATACATACATACACGTGGTAGGCACATACCAGGCAAGCAATCAGTCTTCAACTCTACACAGAGAACTACAATGCAGATAGAGCACAACGAGGAGAGTGATACACGAGGAGAGAGAGATACGCCCTCCCATGGCCTCCCTTATATAGACAGCTTCTTAAAGCAGCAATAACCCTGTTGACTCATCCTCAGTCCATCATCCTGGTCCACAGCCTTACAGCGGCTGCTCAGCTTTAAATCATCATTACCCTGACATAAGACTACCTGTGTTTCCCCAAAAATAAGACCCTGTCTTATATTTCTTTGAACCCTGAAATAAACACTTGGCCTTATTGCCATGCGCTCAAAAGCCCAATTGGGCTTATTATCAGGGGATGTCTTATTTTTGGGGAAACAGGGTACCTGTTGTGACCCAGGCCCAAATAGTTAGTATTAAATACAAACAGTTCGAAAACAAACAGACTTTATTAGAACAGCTGAGAATTAACTCATACTCAGCGTAGTCCAAACTAAATTAAAGCAAATTCTTCAAAACACCATTGTTCAGTTTATCGCTAACCTTGGGATAATTAGGCAAACTGCCAAAGGCTTTTCTTGGCAAAAGTTCAGAAGCAGAAGACGCCGACAAGAAATGAATACAGCGAAACAAGAAGCAAATCTCTCAACGTTGTTTTCCGGCAAAGAGGCCAGGAAGCGTTGCTGGTCTTTTAAGCCTTATGGGAGGGGCCAATCATCTCTTGGCCTTACTCCTGAGTCGTCCTCTCTGCTTTATCTGTTCCTCTGCCTCTCAGTCTCTGGAGGCTCCGAAGTCTGCACATCACTCCCCGATGGCCCTGGCCCCATCTCTGCCTCCGACGCAGAGCCCTCATCTGGGCCTTCCCCAGCCTCCAGGACTGGCCCCTGTTCTTCCTCAGCCTCATCGCTGTCCGATTCCGCTGCCAACTCCACAGGCTGCGGGCGGACCACAACAGTACCAGAGGAATGGTAAGTTGGAAATCTGAACTTGATTTTCTGATTCCGAAACGGTCTTTTTTTACTCCTTTTCGCGCAGGCGGTCTTCGACTGTGTGGTGAACTCCCTGAAGAACGTTCTCAACATCCTCATTGTCTACATGCTCTTCATGTTCATCTTCGCCGTCATCGCGGTGCAGCTTTTCAAAGGCCGGTTCTTCTACTGCACCGATGAATCGAAGGACTTGGAGAAAGACTGCAGGTGCCACAATATAATGGCAGGTTAGGGCAGGGCTGGAGTGGAGTGGATGCAAAGGCTTCCAGGTCTCCATGTAGCCAGAGGAGATATTAATATTTTTTTTATAAAAAAAAAGGGAAGAAAAATGACTCATCTTTAATATCTTTATTAAAAATGCAAAACAGTCCTACAAACGTTGTGTCAGACTTCGATGCTATCTCAAAATGAATGAATTTCCAAACTGCCAATTTTTAAGGAAATCTTTTCTTTAATTGAGCACAGCCACCGGATCATGACTCGATGCGGACAAGACTGACCTTTTGCCCCCCAATCCCTCCCTTTCCGATCCCCAAATCTCTGCTTCTCATTGGCTATCTTCCAAGTCATTCTTCAGACTTCTTGTCTCGTCATTTCCCAGGAATGTCTCCCCCCCCTCATTTCCACGACAACCTGACTTCAAAGGGATTTAGCAGGCAAAAGTTCAGAGCTTATCTCTCTCTCTCCTCTGCTCTCTATGCCAGTGTCGAAACGCTGACACGTTGACTCCTCCAGGACTTTCCATAACAAAATAACAGAGTTGGAAGGGACCTTGGAGGTCTTCTAGTCCAACCCCCTGCTTAGGCAGGAAACCCTACACCACTTCAGACAAATGGTTATCCAACCTCTTCTTAAAAACTTCCAGTGTTGGAGCATTTACAACTTCTGGTGGCAAGTTGTTCCACTGATTAATTGTTCTCACTGTCAGGAAATTCCTCCTTAGTTCTAAGTTGCTTCTCTCCTTGATTAGTTCCCACCCATCGCTTCTTGTCCTGCCCTCAGGTGCTTTGGAGAATAGCTTGACTCCCTCTTCTTTGTGGCAACCTCTCAAATATTGGAACACTGCTACCATGTCTCCACTAGTCCTTCTTTTCATTAAAGTAGACATACCCAATTCCAATTTGCTTCAGGAAAAATGCAAAATCGGTAGGAAAAATAGATGAAATGACTGTTATTCACACACCCCACCCAAAATGATACAGGAACTCTTAGATAGGTTTAATAGCCTTCCTATTTTAGAGTTTCTTTATTTTGATGAAGAACTCAAGGGCCATTTGCAGTGTTTAAATTTATCCAGAGACCCTTCGCTGCTGAGTTGCAAAGTGTCCGATTTTCAATGTAAAATAGCTAAAAAGGGGCTGGTTTTGAGCATTTTGGATGTATGTTAAACTCAATGCAGCAGTTTTCAATGTGAAATGTTTTGTTTGGCGCTCAAATGTTTGAGGAAAGTTCATTTTGGGTTTGAAACTGAGTCCTTGGCACTAAAAAGGGGCATTTTCAATTCCAAATAATTCAGATCAATCCCAAACAATTCAGATCAATCCCAAACAATTCAGATCAATCCCAGACAATTCAGATCAATCCCAAATAATTCAGATCGAGGCGGTGTTGCAGTTCTCTACCCCTGTGTGAGCTATGCCAATAATTTTAATCAGGGCATTGCTCGTGAAAACACTGTTGAGAGAACCAATCCTCCATTTTGACAGGCTTGGATATGTGGCTTGTTTAAACACCATGTTTTGTCTCTTCCAGAGGCCAGTATCTGGCTTACGAGAAGGATGAAGTGGAAGCTCAGCCCAGACAATGGAAGAAATACGATTTTCACTATGACAATGTTCTCTGGGCTCTGTTGACCCTGTTCACAGTCTCCACTGGAGAAGGATGGCCCACGTAAGTTTGCGCCCTTGGTCATCCTTAGCTTTATTCCTAATTGCAGTCTTGTAAAGCATGAGAAAACCTTTTTTGTGAATTTGAAGCTTTACCTTGATCTCATTTCATCTCCTCTCTTCCTTCCTTCCTTCCTCCCTCTTTCTTTCTTTCTTTCTTTCTTTCTTTCTTTCTTTCTTTCTTTCTTTCTACCTTTTTCCTTCTTTCCTTCCTTCCTTGTTCTTTCTCTCTTTCTCTCTCTCTTTCTACCTTTCTTTCTCCTTCCTTCCTTCTTCTTTCTTTCTACCTTTTTCCTTCCTTCCTTACTCTTTCTCTCTCTCTCTCTCTCTTTCTATCTTTCTACCTTTCTTTCTCCTTCCTTCTTTCTTTCTAACTTTTCCTTCCTGCCTGCCTGCCTGCCTGCCTCTTTCTTTCTCTCTCTTTCTTTTTCTCCTTCCTTCCTTGCTCTTTCTTTCTTTCTTTCTTTCTTTCTTTCTTTCTTTCTTTCTCTCTCTCTCTCTCTCTCTTTCTACCTTTCTTTCTCCTTCCTTCCTTCCTTCCTTCCTTCCGCAGTGTTTTGAAGCACTCTGTTGATGCAACGTATGAAAACCAAGGCCCAAGTCCTGGCTACCGGATGGAGATGTCGATCTTTTACGTCGTCTATTTTGTCGTCTTCCCGTTTTTCTTTGTGAATATCTTCGTAGCTTTGATCATCATCACCTTCCAAGAACAGGGCGACAAAGTGATGTCTGAATGCAGCCTGGAGAAAAATGAGGTACTTTTCTCTGATCGGAGACGTAGTGCACACCGATTCCCCTTTCTCTAGGATTATGTGGTTGAGTTTGAACATTGAGTGGTAAATGTTTCGAACCATTTTGGGGGAGAGAATCATGCCTAAGTTTACAGGATTTTTTGCTTCATGCACGCTGTTGGTCCAGCTGTAGAGATCGGCTAACATCTTAAGGCCGATCAGATCGTGACATGAAATGTGTAACTAACTATTTGCTCTAATTGCAAGGTCAAGGCCCGGTGGCCAGATCTGGCCCGTGGAGTGCTTAGATCTGGCCCGCAGGGCCAGGGGTGGGCTTCAAAAATTTTAGCGAGGGGTTCTTTGCCCGGTTGCTGGGTGGGCGTGGCTATGGTGGGCGTGGTCCAGTTGGCCTCCTGCACCATGTTGGGGGGCATTTTTGCCCTCCCCGGGCTCTGGAGGCTTTCCTTGAGCCTCCGGAAGGGCGAAAATGGCCTCCCCAGGCTCCGGAGGCCCTCTGGAGGCCAGAAATGGGCCCGTTTCCTGCCTTTCTGAACTTCCAGTAGGCCCATTTTTCACCCTCCCTGAGCCTCCATGTGTGCCCTGCACTTACCTGCATCCAAAACGGGCCACTTGGGGACTCCTAGGAGGGGCAAGGTGGGCAGGGCCAGCCAGGAGTGGGATTTGGGGGTTCTCTGAGGTGCACAGAATCTTAGCTAAAGGTTCTCCTAAACCCCCAGTAGTCACCCTGGAAATAGTGAAGGACGGGCCCATGATGCCTATGCCAGAGAAAACGAAGCTCATGAGGGCTGCATGTGGCCCCCTCAAGCTCGGTTTTCTCTGGCAGAGGGTTGCAGGAGGCCGTCGCAGCTGAAAACGGAACTCCGGAGCCCCATTTTCGCTGGCAGACAGATTGGGCCACCACAGGTGCCCCCCCCGGACACAAGTAATGTCATGCTGGCCACGTCCACCCTAATCACACACACACACCCCAGATCAAACACAACGCTGATGTGGCCCTCAATGAAATTGAGTTTGGCACCCCTGCTTTGGAAGAAGACCAGGAGGAAGCAGAAGTGAGATTGTGTTCTTGTGACTTTCTCTTTTCACGTTGCTCTTTTCTCTTCCCTTGCAGAGAGCCTGCATAGATTTTGCCATCAGTGCCAAGCCTTTAACCCGCTATATGCCCCAAAACAAGCAGTCATTCCAGTACAGGATGTGGAAATTTGTGGTGTCTCTTCCTTTTGAGTACTTTATCATGGTCCTGATTGCCCTGAATACCATTGTCCTCATGATGAAGGTTAGCAACATCTGGGGTGATTCGTGAAGGACTCCCGTTTGGGGTAATCTTGACCTATTTTTCTGCTTGCTGCAACTTGACTTTTCTCCCCTCCACCCCTTAATTTAGTTCTATGGTGCCCCCGAACCCTACGAAGATATGCTGAAATGCCTCAATATTGTCTTCACCTCCATGTTTTCACTGGAATGTATCTTGAAGATCATCGCCTTTGGTGCATTGGTACGAACTTTATGTCTTCACTGTCAAAGTCAAGTTCTCACTTTCCATACTCATTTCCAAATATTCTATTCTATTCTATTCTATTCTATTCTATTCTATTCTATTCTATTCTATTCTATTCTATTCTATTCTATTCTATTCTATTCCATCCCATCCCATCCCATCCCATCCCATTCCTATTCCTATTCCTATTCCATATTCCATATTCTATTCTATCGTTCTCCATATTCCATATTCCTATTTATCCAGTGGTGAAATTCAATTTTTTTTTACTACCGGTTCTGTGGGCGTGGTTTGATGGGCGTGGCAGGGGAAGGATACTGCAAAATCCCCATTCCCTTCCCACTCCAGGGAAAGGATACTGTAAAGTCCCCATTCCCTCCCCACTCATGGGGGAAGGATATTGCAAAATCTCTATTCCAACCCCACTCTGGGGCCAGCCAGAGGTGGCATTTGCCAGTTCTCTGAACTACTCAAAATTTCCGCTACCAATTCTTCAGAACCTGTCAGAACCTGCTGGATTTCACCCCTGTATTTATCCTATCCTATCCTATCCTATCCTATCCTATCCTATCCTATCCTATCCTATCCTATCCTATCCTATCCTATCCTATCCTATCCTATCCTATCCTATCTTGTCCTGTCCCGTCCTGTCCCATTCTATATTCTACATTATCTATTGTATTCTATTCTCTATTCTAATCTCTAATCACTATTCTCTATTCTCTATTCTCTATTCACTCTACTCTACTCTACTCTACTCTACTCTACTCTACTCTACTCTACTCTACTCTACTCTATTATTTACCCTACCCTACCCTACCCTACTGTTACCTATCCTATCCTATCCTATCCTATCCTTCCTTGGATGTTGGAGCAACTCAGTCTCCCACCTTGCTTCCAAGTAGCTCTACTTCTGAATTCTGTATCACTCCACTGTTGCTTCCTTTTGGTCAAGAGCTTTGAAAGGGATCTGAAGAATCTTCCCTTTTTCTCTTCCAGAATTATTTTCGCGATGCCTGGAACATTTTTGATTTTGTCACAGTCTTGGGAAGTATTACTGATATTTTAGTCACAGAGATTGCGGTGAGTACCAATTGGAGACTTGTTTTACTTTAGCAAACCGGGGGAAGGGATCTAGAAAATCTTTTAGGTAGACCTGTTGGGGGAATTGTAAATTTTGGGGCGCTAAGACTAATATGGAGATGGGTAAGTGATGAAGATACACCTTGAACTGCTTCAGAATAGAATAAATATTATAAGGTCTTCTAATTCTCCTCTCTTGTATCCATATTTATGTTTTGTGACCTCAAAGGGATTTTGCAGCGTTCCTGATTCTGGGTCTATCATGCTTGACACGATTAATTATGGTCAACATCTATTACTTAAGGCCCAGATGGGCAACATGTGGTCTCCAGATGTTGCTACATGACATCTGGAGGACAGCATCTACATTGAACATTCAGCCAGAATGCCTGGGTCTTCTACCATGGTTCAGCAGCATCTGAAGTGTTAGAGTTCCCATGCTCCCAGGAACAGGAAGATCAGTTTTGGATGATTGGGTTTGAGCTTTCTTGTTCCTTTTTCCAACCAGATTCCATGTTGGGACTTCCAGCTTTTCTCCTTGTTGGAAGAAAGTAAGGAAACCATGGTTCCCAGCCTGTGCTAAGTTCCATGACTTACCTCCAACTTTGCTAAGAGCCACTTTAGAGACTTCTAGGAAAATACTTCCCAGTCTATATCAAGTCCACATTTCAGAGGTGATATTTGGACAACCTGAATTATGTCCTAAGGTTCTTCTCTTTTAATGTTCAAGGTTGTATATTTTTTGGAAACTTAAGGTGTTGGTTGTAAAGGATGTTACGTCAATTTTTTGCAACTGAAAGGGACACTATATACAGTAGTGGCCAAAACTGTGGAAACCTTTTGGGAAAAGTGTATTTTTGAGGTTTGATGGCTAATAACACCACTTTTTGGGTGGAGTTTCAAGATAATCCTATTCCACTGCTGGAATGGCCTGGGAATAGCCCAGAGCTTCACCCAATTGAAAAACAATGAAGCCGACTAAAGAAACTTGTTAGTCAGAAGCGACCCAGCAATAAACCCAGTTAATAGAAGCCATCCTTCAATCTTGGTTTCTCATTAGAACAGCTGCAGAACTAAAAGACTTGGTTCACTCCATGGGAAGATGTTGTAAGGCCATAATTCATACAAAAGGGGTTGCGATGGATCGGACACGACTTCGCAACTAACAACAACAACTTCCACAGATTATAACAGTTGACATGAGAGAAAGATTCAAATGCCACCCAACGGCTGCATTAATCATGCACAATGCGTTGGATAGGGTTTGAATTAATTTAAATATCATTTAGCTTCCTTAATCCTGACCCTGTGAGTAGTCTTTGACACTGAGGTTTATTATAGTCGCTTCTTCCTTCTGCCCTCCGTGTAATGACAGCTTGGTCTCGCTGTATTTGTGCAAGATGCTTACTGAGGTTACTGAATTAATTCATTTTTCTGAGTTTGTGCGATGCTGGCCTGTAACGTTAAGCAGACCAGATGGAGTTGCACGACAATCGGTTGCCACTCCCGATCAAGTTTAATGCGATGTGTGAATTCTTCAGCGAGGTCATGACTTGACTCAGTCATGGGGTAGGTTTGGTGATGAATCCTATGGTGGAATCTTTGTGTCAACTCGCAAAACATTTCTAGTCTGCTCTCAAGTCCTTTCTCGGCAGAAAGGGGGGAGATCTGTCAGAGCAGTTCAGCAGCCACGTTCACAAGCACATTCCACGCATACCTTCCTCCAAGGTTGGATCTCAGATTACAAGAGTCAGTTTGTGAGGCATGGTTTCTACAGCCCGCGAAAGTGCCTCGTTGGAGAATGTGATTTATGACACACCTTGAGAGGAGGTGGGGGGAAAACAGGGTCATAGTTGAGCAATAAATTACGTGCAGCAGAGTTGACTACACTTGGGAAGCTGCCGACATGTTGCTCCTAATAAATAAATGGGTTTCTTTTGAAACTTGGCTCGAGGCTCATGAGTCAATTAGTTGGAGCCCGTTTCCAGCCTTTCTGAATTTCTGGTAGGCCTGTTTTTCGCCCTCCCTGAGCCTCTGTGCGTGCCCTGCACTTACCTGGATCCAAAACAGGCTGCGTGGGGACTCCTGGGGGGGGGGGGCGGAGCAGTGGGGCGGGGCCAGCCAGGAGTGGATTTGGGGGTTCTCCAAACTGCACACAATCTTAGCTCGAGGTTCTCCCGAACCCCTGCGAACCCCCAGCAGCCCCATCCCTGGTTGTAAGTCTCTGGCTTCCCACACAGCATAAAGAACGGATCCAGCCTAGTACCCTTCTTAATGCTAAAGTAAGGTATAACATGCCATAAAAATATATTCTAAAGCATGAGCCATGGTGGCACAGTGGTTAGAATGCAGTACTGCAGGCTACTTCTGCTGACTGCCGGCTGCCTGTAGTTTGGCAGTTTGAGGTGGGTCAAATGAGGACCCAGATTGTTGGGGGGCAATAGGCTGACTCTGTAAACTGCTTAGAGAGGGCTGTAAAAGCACTGTGAAGCAGTAAGTCTATCGCTATCTTAAAACAATGGAGGACAGGATGATTTGGGAGCAACATTAATTCTTTTTTTTTCCCCATCTCAGCTGCTAATCCATAGCTATCATGCTTTAATCCCTTCACCTTGGTGTCAGGCTTTTGGATTGCCTGGATGTGGGTCCCTGCAATTCAAAAGGCACTGCCAGGCACAAAGAATATTAAGGACCATCTATTAGGTTGCAGCATAGAAGATTTAAGTTCAACACTAAATTGGCATCGGATAAGGATCAAGGGAATTCAGCAGGAATTAGATTTGGAGTGCTTGTGGGAATGCAACGACTCCAAGCTAATGACCTGCTTAACTCCGCCTCCCAGCTCTGCCTGCTCTTCTACTACAGACGCCACTTGAAGGAACTTCTGGAAGATGGGGTATTTTTCTCCTCACCCTGAAATCCAGAAGTAGGGCCTTCCTCCATATTTTCCCCCTTCCCCACCTGTTTTTAGACCTTTATCCTCTACACCTAAGAGACGTTTAGCCATCAACAGAACCAATGGAGTAAAGAAAACACATCAACGAATTTTGTTTTCCTTTGATTCTGTAGCTGTACAGGTTTCTTTGGCCAGTGCTACCAATTATTTTCTTTTTTGCTCTCTGTGGTTGTTGGGTTGTGGTTGTTGTTGTTGTTTTTAACTTCTACAGGCAAACACAACCATGTCAGTTTTTCTTCCCACTTCACAAACATAAGCTCTTGCATCGTCAGGGAAGAACTGATGCTCCTCCCCCTTCAACGGTTAAAGTTATAAGCTTTATCATCAATTCAAACAGCCAGGAAGAGTAAGATTTGAATGCCTGGATTAAAAATCAGAGATTTTTTTAAAAATGCTCATGATACAAGTGGCATCTATGAGTTTATAGGAGTTTTAGCTTTTTGGTGGTGCAGTGGTTAGAATGCAGTACTGCAGGCTACTTCTGCTGACTGCCGGCTGCCTGCAATTTGGCAAATCGAATCTCACCAGGCTCAAGGTTGACTCAGCCTCCCATCCTTTTGAGGTGGGTAAAATGAGGACCCAGATTGTTGGGGGGCACTCTGTAAACCACTTAGAGAGGTCTGTAAAAGCACTGTGAAGCGGTATATAAGTCTAAGTGCTACCACTATTGCTAATTACTGATTCATCTTACAAGACCTTTAAGGTGGCCGCAGGGGATTGCTAAATTCACCGTCCCTTTTTTTGAACCCAAAACTGTTGAAACTGGCATTTTTTAGCTTTGCCTGGGAATTTAAAAAAAGAAAAAGAAAGCAAGACAAATCAAGGTGCTTGCAAAATGTCCATGAATTTGCATTACAGTGTGAAATGCAAATAATTCACCTCACTGTGTTTCTTTGCAGGGTTGTTCATTGTTAGAAAAATCACTTCTTTTTATAAACCTCTAATTTCTCCCACAACCCCCCACTCTCTAATACAATCATTCGTGTTTCTGTTCTTTGCTACAGCCGAATGACTCATTTTCTCTTTCTCTTTCTGTTTCGTGTTTGTGTGTGTTTTCCTTTTTCCTGCTGAATCATGCCATTCAATCAACATACCAAAAAAAAACCCACTCGAAAAACCATCATCGTGTCTGCATCTGCCTGTTGTCTGCCTCCTGCTCCAAAATAATACCTCTTTTTTTTAAAATAATAATAATAATAATAATGCTAAAACTCAAAAATCCTTGCAAATCACAATCCATCCATGAAAACATCTCATATAGGACACGGTTGGTTTCATTGAATTTTTTGGGGGGGTTAATTTTTTTTTTCCCGATCGTCTGCTTTTAAGGATTTTTTTTTCTTTGGTTCGCCGTTTCGTTTACCTTCCTTCTCTTTAATTTGAGATTTTTTTGGGGGGGGTGTGGGGTGTGGGGACTCTTGCCACATCAACCCAGGGAGAATAATTGGCTGCTTGTTGCTTGACGTTGCCTGTGACTTTCCTTGCGGTGGTGTTTTGAATTGTTGGTCGGGCCTCTTGATTTGACACCTGGCTCTTTTTTCCCCCTGTTTGTTTGAGAACTGGGTGCCATGATGTCAGCCAATTCTGAGCTGCATCTGTTTTTCCCCTTTTTCTTTAAAACCGCAACCGAAACAAAATGGCGGCCGAGCTGATTGCATGCCTGTGGCTGAATCCCTCGAGTTTTGATGGCACCCCCAGAATGTAGCATGGTTGGCTTGGATGCTCCCAAAGCAATGACCGGATAATGAATCGGCTTTTGTACACTCAACTTATGCGTTGATGGTGGGGATGGGTCAGCTTTTCATGCGGTCAAGCATCTGTTAAAAAGATGGTGGGGTGGTGGAAAGCAAAGTTTCGGCCTGCTAGATTACACCTACCAGGTCCCTCTCTCCTCTGATGTCCTTCCCTCTGCTGGAGAGGAAGTCCAAAGCTTAGGAGGGCTTCCGCAAAGACGTACCCATCACACAAGTCCTTTTGATGGGCAAGCAAGACTCACGCAAAGCCCAGGAAAGAAACAAAATACGTCTCAGCCAAAGCAATTAAAGAGAAAGGAAAGAAAGCACAGCTCAGCTAATTCACATCATCCCATCCATTCTATCTCTTCTTGTCTCTCCTTTCCTTCCAACCTTCCACCGTGTCATCTGCTGCTTTGTCCTTTCAACATTTCACTTCGCTCTTTTTTCAGGATTATCAGCTCCATTCAGCCACGCCTTTCTTAATCCCCCTCCTTCCTGTCAACCCAACCATTCTTCAATGTATTCAATGAAGAACTTCCAAAGTCTCTTCCAACTCTGTGATTTTGTAAAAGTCTCCTTCTGGAGCAGGGGGTTGGACTAAAAAGACCTCCAAGCTCCCTTCCAGCTCTATTCTCTGATTGATTGATTGATTGATTGATTGAGTGAGTGAGTGAGTGATTGATTGAATCTTGCCAAACTCTCTCTGATGCACACTTAATACACTTGTGGGTTTGGCATTCAGTCAAATCCTCACCCTTCCAGTGACCAAGCCTGGAGGTTTCCTTCACAGACAGTCTACCTTCATGATGTTGGTTTCATATGCACTCTGTAGCGCATTGCTGTCATTGATACACACATCTCTAAGTTGCTCCTTCCAGCATCCCTTTACTTCAATTCCACCCAAAATTCCTTCCTTGCATTCACATTTAATTCCATTTCCTCTCCTTGTCCATCTCTTCCACATTTTTGATCTCCTTTCCACATGAAGAACATTTGCTCCAACAACTGGAATTTTTTAAAGATGTTGGACAACCATTTGGCTGAAGTGGTGTAGGTCTTCCTGCCTAAGCAGAAGACCTCCAAGGTCCCTTCCAACTCTTTGATTCTGTTTTTCATTCTTGGACCCTTTTCATTAATTCAATCTTTCTTCATACGCAATCCAATCTCTTCCGCTTTTAGATTTATATCCATTCCTTTCTCATTTGTATGTGCCGAACATGCTTTATTTAAACTAGGGATCTCCAACCTTGGCAGCTTTAAGCCTGGTGGACTTCAACTCCCAGAATTCCCCAACCAGCAATGTCCTCCATGCAAAGGTTGGAGACCCCTGGTTAAAACCATGCATCCCAAATTAACTATTTTTCTTGGCGTTGGTTCGCTGAAAAGGGGAAAGGAAATTGAAATGAAATCAATCACGTTTTCCCTTTCGATGCATCGGGATCCATGGAAAAGTTGATGGTGCTTTTTTCTTGACCGGGATGAGGGAGTTTTAAGGAAATAAATCTTTGTTTATTTTTTACTGTAAGCTTGAGAAATGAAATATAAAAAATTGAGTTAAATGTATGTGAAAACCTAGAAGGGAATCCAGACTAAGATATAACACTGAGCTTCTTCCTTGCTTATTTATTTTGAAAGCTGTCCAGCTCAATGATGCATTTATGGAGGTTTAATAGTGTTTATACTTTGCCTGTTGTCCGAGGGCTCAAGATGAAATCTATGGTTCGTTCTTCTTCCGCCGTAGTTGATCTTCCCAGTAATCCTCAGATAGGTTGACATTATCAGATCCACTGGACAGACTGGAGCAATCAATCAATTCCACAGGAAGCCCACCATGACTTCCCTTGAGATTGGATATAATAAGATCTTAAAAATCTGATTATGTTTTTCATAATCACCCTTTCCTCCTCCTCCTCCTCCTCCTCCTCCTCCTCCTCCTCCTCCTCCTCCTCCTCCTTCTTCTCCTCCTCCTCCTCCTCCTCCTCCTTTTCCTCCTCTTCCTCCTCCTCCTTCTTTTCCTCCTCCTCCTCCTTCTCCTTTTCCTCCTCTTCCTCTTCCTCCTCCTTCTTCTCCTCCTCCTCCTCCTTTTCCTCCTCCTCCTCCTCCTCTTCCTCTTCCTCCTCCATCTCCATCTGCATTTGGGGATATATGTGGACAATCAGATGGTTAGGCAATCCTAGATGGCCATCAGAAAGAAGGTCACACATGATCCAGAATCTATGACTCTTGTCTTATAAGTAACTGATCTCCTCCTCCTCCTCCAAATTAGGGTAGGATCTGTCCAATCCACTTCCAAATGCTATTTGACAGTTGTGGACCAAAAAGATGCTTTGCCCCTGGTTGCATCTCTCCATTTCCTTACTCTCTACGGAGATAAAGTGGCTGAGTTCCAGATCGCCCAATGGCCCAGCAAAGCATTTTCCTAAGCTTTCTCTTTCCTTAGTTCTAAATTCTCTCCGCTGCACAACTCTGTATCTAACACAATTTTTTTCTAGGAGGCTTCTGAGAAGCTGCCATTAAGATTCAGACCTTGATTTAATCTTTCCCAAAAGATTTTGCCTGACCACTCCTTTATTTATCTGGACACTGATCAAAATAGACATCTATCTATCTATCTATCTATCTATCTATCTATCTATCTATCTATCATCTATCTACCCATCCATCCATCTATCTATCTATCTATCTATCTATCTATCTATCTATCTATTATCTATCTATCTATCTATCTATCTATCTATCTATCTATCTATCTATCATTTATCTTCTGTCTCTGTCCGTCCATCCGTCCATCCATCCATATCTATCTATCTATCTATCTATCTATCTATCTATCTATCTATCTATCTATCATCTATTTGTCTTCTGTCTGTCCGTCTGTTTATCCATCCATATCTATCTATCTATCTATCTATCTATCTATCTATCTATCTATCTTCTATTTATCTTCTATCTCTGTCCGTCTGTCCATCCATATCTATCTATCTATCTATCTATCTATCTATCTATCTATCTATCTATCCAGCTAGCTATCCAGCTATCATCTCTCTGTCATGTCCCCTCTTGATGTAGAAGAGGCCCATCACAAATGATTGACTTTCAGGACAGTCCTTTGTGTCCACTAAAGGTTCATTGTCTGCCCTTCCAAAATAGAATTTACTTCAAGGATTAACCCAAAAAGAGACAACTAGCAATCTCTTGCAAAGACAGCTTCCCTCTTTTGCCTTCTTTTCGCCCTCTCTTCCCCGTTGCCGGAGGAAGGGTTCATGGGGAGAGAGGGGGATTCCTCAGGTGTTCTGCATGAGGAGTGACTCGCACTGACAAAATCTTCTTTTCCAAAAGTTTTTTTTTTTGGGGGGGGGGGGGTGCGACTTGCTGCTTAGAACACAAAGCCAATAATTTATTTATTTATTTATTTAGTGTGGGTTGCACTTTTCGATCTTGCCCGACATCTGAACGATGCACATTTTTTCTTTTCTCTGCAGGATAATTTCATTAACCTGAGCTTCCTCCGACTTTTCCGGGCAGCCCGACTGATTAAGCTTCTCCGTCAGGGCTACACCATACGGATTCTGCTGTGGACTTTTGTCCAGTCTTTCAAGGTGAGGGCTTTGGATGGCGGGGAGTGCTGTCAATTTCGATTGGCTTCCAGATTTTTATTTTTTAAAAAAAGATCACTTAGCAGGTGTCAGAGTTTGTTGCAGCAATCAAATCCAGAAAGCACACACAGGCAACTGATGCAACAGGATTCATTAAGTTCTCTTTATATACATAATAACACATGAGACATATATACAATACCCAGAGTGGTTCTTCCAACGTAGTAGAGATGACAAGCAAACACAAGCAGAGGAGAGAAGAGTTTCAGTTTCAATTCTGAGCACAGCACTCAGAGATAAGCACAGCTAAGCCACGCCCAGGCTCCTTACTGTCTCAGCTCCCATTGGCGGACCTTGTTACTAAGCCCTATTCATTGGTTGCCCTTGTTACCATGTCTCTGCCAGTCATGAATACATTGACAGCAGGAACAAAGCAAAACAAAAAACAACACAAGACATTAAAAAAAAAAGGTGCATTAAAAATTCACAAAGACATACAGGCAGTCCTCGATTTACAACAATTTAATGACCGTTC
Organism: Pantherophis guttatus; assembly: GCF_059756535.1. Taxonomy (NCBI): domain Eukaryota; kingdom Metazoa; phylum Chordata; class Lepidosauria; order Squamata; family Colubridae; genus Pantherophis; species Pantherophis guttatus. The sequence continues at coordinate 10,759,943 of NC_142078.1, read as the reverse complement.
GAAGTTACATCATCACGGAGAAAAGTGACTTAGACGGCACTGAAAATAGTGACTTATGACTGTTTTTCACACTTATGACCGTTGCAGCATCCCCATGGTCATGTGATCAAAATTCAAAGGCCTGTCAACTGACTCATATTTATGACCGTCGCAGTGTCCTGCAGTCATGTGATCCTCTTTTCCTGACAAGCCAAGACAATGAATTCGGGGCCCAATTGCAGCCTTGAGCCGAGGATTCTGAAACGTGCAGCTGTGCAGATGTTGTGATGTCCTGTGGTCTGCTGGGCGAGTCTAACCTCCCGACTGTTTTTTTTTTCCTTTCCTCCAGGCCTTGCCATATGTGTGCCTCCTCATCGCCATGCTGTTTTTCATCTATGCCATAATTGGCATGCAGGTAAAAATCTGCTAGGGGGGAACCAGATCTGCTAAGTGGTGTTCAGAGCCTGCCCTCATCAGATTGGCAGAATAGGTTTAGCGATGGGTCAAAAAACTACCCCATTGTAAATCCACCTTTCCCGTGGAGGTGCTTGGAGAAAACTCATCTTGAAGGGTGGCCATCTCCATATCTTGCAGCATCTTCACGTTGTGGTATATAAAATGCTATGGATGAAATGGTGCTGAAATCCTAGTCTAGTTCATGATCTGTCTCTGCTCAATGCAGGGAGTTCAGAACTAGGATAGGATAGGATAGGATAGGATAGGATAGGATAGGATAGGATTAGATTATCAGGATTCCGACAGATGCCCTTATTAAATCATGAGCCTTGCGCCAAGCTTCAAAAGAAATCCAGTTATTTATTAGGAGCTTCATATAGGCACGTTCCATGTGAAGCCAACTCTGACCCCACGTAATTTACGACCCAGACATGGCCCTGTTTCTCTCCCCCCGCCCTCACCCCAGAGTGTGTCATCAGTCACATTCGCCAACGGAGCAATTTCGCAGGTTGTAGAGATCACTCCCCTCCGCCCGCTGTGGGTAACCCTGGGAGACAGCCTTGAGAGAGATATGTCTGGAATGTGCTTTTGTTTTTGGCTACTGTGCTGCTTCGCTGGTTTTCCCATCCCTCTTGCCTATGGCAACTCGAGAGCAGGCCAGGGATGCTTTGCAAGTTGACAAGGATAGGATAGGACAGGACAGGACAGGCAGTTGCCTCTTGAAAAAGCACCTTTGGGACAACCATGACCTGGAGGACTGAGAATCTCCATAGACATCTGAATGGCATGTCTTCTGTCTCCAAACCCAGTGCCACTTGGAGTATCTAAGGGTGATGAAATCCATCATCTCCAATGGTACCTTTGCTAAATGCCATTGTCATGCTCGCCCTTCTACTAAAGTGTAGAACTCTTTACAATGTCCTCTTGGTTGTTTCTTCTCTCTCTCTGTCTCTCTGTCTCTGTCTCTGTCTCTCTCTCTGTCTGTCTCTGTCTCTTTCTCTCTCTCTCTTTCTCTCTCTCTCTCTCTGTCTCTTTCTCTGTCTTTCTCTCTCTCTCTCTCGCTCTCTGTCTCTCTCTCTCTCTCTCTGTCTGTCTCTCTGCCTCTCTGTTTCTGTGTCTCTCTGTTTCTCTGTTTCTGTCTCTGTCTCTCTGTCTCCCCCTCCCGTCTCTTTCTCTCTCTGTCTCTCTGTCTCTGTCTCTCTCCTCCTTCTCTCACCTTGCCCCCAGGTCTTTGGAAACATCGCTCTGGATGATGACAGCGCCATTAATCGTCACAATAACTTCCAAACCTTTCTGCAAGCACTAATGCTGCTTTTTCGGTGAGTCATTGCTGGATCCCGTATGGGAGAAATATTCCTTCTTGGCCCGTGTTTTATCAACCATGCCATAATTTTCAGCCATCTGAAGAACTATTGATTAAGAGCCCACGGTTACCTATATACATAGCACGGCCCAGATAGCAATAGCACTTAGACTTATATACCACTTTACTGTGCTTTACAGCCCTCGGTTCACAGAGTCAGCCTATTGCCCCCCCCCCCAACAATCTGGGTCCTCATTTTACCCACCTTGGAAGCATGGAAGGCTGAGTCAACCTTGAGCCTGGTAAGATTCGAACTGCCAAACTGCAGTCAGTCGGCAGTCAGCAGAAGCAGCCTGCAGTACTGCACTCTAATCATTGCGCCACCGCAGCTCATACCGTCCCAAAAGGTTTTAACTGAAACTTTAGGAGCTTTAATAGAAGGATCCAGTCTGCCACACCTATTCATCTCTGCCCCCTGCCTTTTATCTCCAGAGCTAGGGTGGGGCTTAGCTAGCAGCGGTGGCTCTTCCATCCCAAGGACCAGCCCATAGATTTCCACTGCTCTCCTCTCCTCTGCCTTCTGTGCATCTGCGCATCAGGCACTGGACCCAGCTGTTCCTCCTCTTCCTCATCAGCCATCTCCAGACCTTGGGGCTGTTGACTCTCCATCTGAGGGATGACGGACGGCCCAGGCTCCGCCTCTGTCTCTCTCTCTCTCCCAGCTCCATTCCCTCTTCCCCCTCGGAGCTCCCAGGTTGCCCTGATGCTGATCCTGACTCCCATGCCTCCTCCTCCTCTTCCTCTGATTCGGCTGCTGGAGGGGCCGGCGGCCGATGGGCCACAACACATCTAAGCTACTGAGTCCATTCTGGACCAGTTGATTCCTCCCAATTCCTTTCCTTGCGTTTGATTTCAGGAGTGCTACTGGAGAAGCCTGGCATGAAATCATGCTTGCGTGCCTCAGCAACCAACCCTGCGACGAGCACTCCAACCTCAGCAGAAACGAATGTGGCAGTGACTTTGCTTACTTCTACTTTGTCTCCTTCATCTTCCTCTGCTCCTTTCTGGTGAGACATTTCTCTCCCCGTTGAACACGGCAATGCTCTAATGTATTCAAGAGCTCCGTCTCTTTCAGGCCTACTTTTCCTTGGACCACAAAAAGTTGCCCTTGTTGTTCCAGTCTATGCCCTCTTCCGTTTGTCTGAAAAGTTGGGAACTCACTTATCAACAATAACATAAAAAGTTAAGAATCAGAATAGAGCTGAAAGGCACCTCGGAGGTCTTCTAGTCCAACCCCCTGCTCAGGCTGGAGACCCTATACTATTTCAAACAGGTGGCTGTCCAGTCTCTTCTTAAAGACCTCCAGTGATGGAGCACCCACAATGTCTGGTGGCAAGCTGTTCCACTGGTTAATTGTCCTCACTGTTAGGAAGTTTCTCCTTAATTCCAGGTTGCTTCTCTCCTTGATTAGCATCCATCCATTGTTTCTTTTTCTTGCCTTCTGGTGCTTTGGATTAATTTGGATTAAAGTTAATAACCTCCCTACCCTGATTTCATTTCCATCCTCCCTTTACAGATGTTGAACCTGTTTGTGGCTGTAATCATGGACAACTTTGAGTACTTGACCCGAGATTCATCCATCCTTGGACCTCATCATCTGGATGAGTTCATTCGTGTGTGGGCAGAGTACGACCCAGCTGCTTGGTATGTACGTCCGCTTTTGGTCTTGTGAAGGTGGTGTTGGATTGGCTGAGGTGCTTCTCACATTGGGGGAAGATCAGCCAAGAAAAAAAGGGATTAGCTGGCTATCCTCAAAGACAGCTGCATTGGGGTTCCTCATTGGCTTTAGAGGTCCAAGACCCATCAATATTTTGGGTGATGGAGATTTGGAAGCTGGACCGGTATCCATATTACTAATGATACAACTATCCACTTTCTCCCATTGGGTATGCATTCCAGGGAGTCATAGGTCTAAACTCAAAAGAACAATGATGACTACACCACCATGGCAAAAAAACGTAGGGAAAACAACAGTCAGGGAAGTGAATGAAATCCATGAAAGTTGGCTTCGTTTTCACGTCTCTGGTTCTACTTATTGGTTGGTGCACGCGCAGTAAACGGGTTGCGGGCAGTCCTCGACTTACGACAGTTCACTTAGTGACCGTTCAAAGTTACCACGCCACTGGAAAAAAGTGACTTAGGACCGTTTTTAAAAAGTTACCACCTTTGTAGCATTCCCCCCCATGATCAAATTTGGCAGCTGGTTCATACTTACGACCGTTGCAAAGTCACGTGAGTCCTCTTTTGCGACCTTCTGACGAGCAAAGCCCGTAGGGAAGCTAGATTCACTTAACAGATAGGTTACTAACTGATCAACTGCAGTGATTCACTTAACAACGGTGGCAAGGAAGGTCGTAAAATGGGACGAAACCCCCTTAGCAAATGTCTCACCTAGCAACATAAATTCTAGGCTCAATTGTGGTTGTAAGTTGACGATTTAGTTATTAGCTTTTAAGAAGAGACGAGACAACTTATCTGAAATAGTATAGGTCAGGGATGGCGAACCTTTTCGGCACCGAGTGCCTAAACCAGAAGGCGCGTGCCAGAGTGCCGGAAACCCAAAGACTAGCTAGCTGGCGCGCATCTGTGTGCCAGCCAGTTGATCTTTGGGTTTTGGCACATGCTTGCACGCCGGCTAGCTGGTCTTTGCACACATCGGAGCACCGGAAACCCGAAGACTAGCTGGCCAGCGTGGTCATGCCTGTTTTTGGCCATTTTGGGGGGCGTTTTCAGGCTGTTTTTGTGGCTGTTTTCAGGCCGTTTTTTGGGGCCATTTCTAGGCTGTTTTTCTGGCCTGAAAACTGGCAAAAATAGCTTGAAAACGGCCCCAAAAAGGGCTCAAAAAAACCAGCCTAAAAATGGCTCAAAATGGCCCAGAAACAGCTCAAAAAACAGCCTAAAATGGCTCAAAAATGCCCGAAAAATGGCTCAAAAATGCCCGAAAAATGGCTTAAAAACGGCCTAAAATGGCTCAAAAAAACAGCCCAAAAACATCTCAAAAACAGCCCCAAAATGGCTCAAAAATGGCCTTAAAATGGCTCAAAAACGGCCTTAAAATGGCTCAAAAAACGGCCTTAAAATGGCTTAAAAAACAGCCTAAAAATGCCCCGGAAAACAGCCCTAAAAAGCCCCCCAAAACAGCCTATTTTTTGGCAGTTTTTCGGGCTGTTTTCCAGTGCTCCGGTGCCCAGAAAGACCAGCTGGGCTTCCAGAAACCAGAAGAGCAGCTGGCGATGGCGCGCGTGCCCACAGAGAGGTCTCTGCGTGCCACCTCTGGCACGCGTGCCATTAGGTTCACCATCACCGGTATAGGTTCTCCTCCTTGAGCTGGGGGCTGGACTAGAAAAGACGTCGCAGGACCCTTCCCGCTCTATTCGGTTCTAAAGTTATTGCTTCTGATTCATCTCCTCCTACTTATGGAAACTAACCAATTGTCAACTTGCAAAGCTTTCAAGTTGCCATGAGCAGGAGGGAGGGAGAACTGATAGAGCTGATTGATTTCCCTAACTGAAGTGCATTCCATACATTCTTCCTGACTGCAATCAGAAGGAGGGTGTTGGATTTCACAGCCAGCCAAAGTGGTTAATTGGAGAATGTGATTTATGACATGGCCAGAGAGGAGAGGAGGGGAGAGACAGAGTCATAGGGGAACCTAAATCTACGTGGGATTAGTTCTAACTGCATCCGAATATTACCGAAATGGTGCTTCTAATAAATGACTGTATTTCTTTTGAAGTTCGGCTCATGGCTCATGAATTAATTAGGGCATCTTTCAGAAACTTCACACCAATTACTTTTATGTGACTTCAGCGGAGAGGATTTTTCTAACTCATCGGTTCTGAAATGTCATCTTTTTCCTCCAGTTTTTCTTCTCCTAGTCATGTTATTATGGGATGGTGACAAGAGGTTCCAGGAGAGAGTTTTGGTTTTAATTTTAATCGCATCTTTTATTTCCCCCGTCGAGTCGCGACTTATAAAAATGTCTGTTTTCTTTCCAGTTGCCGGATACATTATAAGGATATGTACAATTTATTCCGAGCTATTGCTCCACCCTTGGGCTTAGGAAAGAAGTGCCCTCATAGAGTGGCATACAAGGTTTGAAAAATTCGGGGTAGGGGGTGGGGAAATCCCAGTCCTTTTTTTTTTTGTGGTGGGGGAGGAGAGGTTGCCTTGACTTGCAAACTGAATGGGGTCTTTTGAGTCTGCGCTGCAAAAAAAAAAAAGAAGAAATAAAAAAAAAATAGAAATAACCTTGGAATGAAACTAACCGGTTGTGTACCTAGAAACGATGGACAAGCTTGTTCCCACCCCTACGTACATGCCTGCTGCATTTTTCCTTCTGCCCAACTTAGATCTTCCCTGCCTGGATACGGAAGCCTTATGGGATGGTCAGCTTTAAAAAAAAAAAAGGATTTCCTTCTTCTAACTAGGAATTGGGAGAAGTTTTAGGCTAGCCCAGCCATGCCCGAGCTCCTAGGCAGATTGAACAGATTAACAGAGGTGGAAGGGACCTTGTAGGTCATCTAGTCCAACCCCCACCCAAGCAGGAGACCCTACACCATTTCTGACAGAAGGCAGTCCAGTCTCTTCTTGAAAGTTTCCATGGATAAAGTTCTCACAACTTCTGAAGGCAACTTCTGTTCCATGGGTTGATTGTTCTCACCATCAGAAAGTTCCTTCTTATTTCCAGGTTAAATCTCTCTCCTTGATCAGTTTCCAGCCATTATTCCTTGTCTGGCCTTCGGGTGCCTTGGAAAATAGCTTGACCCCCTTCCTCCTCTCTGTGGCAGCCCCTCAAATATTAGAAGACTACTATCATGTCTCCCCCGGTCCTTCTCTTCACTAGACTAGCCATGCCCAGTTCCTGCAATCGTTCATCCCCTAATCATCTTTGTTGCTTGATGATTAAAAAAAAATTAAAAACAGGCTGTGAAGATGTGAAGAACTGTTGCAGGAATTGGGTATGTCTGGTCTAGTGAAAAGAAGGACTTGGGGTGACATGATAGCAGTGTTCCAATCAGTGGTGGGTTCCTCCCGGTTCGGTCCGGTTCGGCCGAGCCGGTAGCGGTGACGATATGACGTCACCGAACCGGTTCTCCCCCCCACCGCCCTCCCACTCCCCCACGTTATTCTTACCTTTTATTTGGTCCCACCCCCAATGTATTGCTGCCTCCTGAGTCCCAGCTGATGACTAGAGGGAAAAAAACTGTTTAAACTCTTGCCGTGGGGCTTCAAAGGGCCGCCCTACAGCTGATCAGTGTTAAAAGCAAACAAATGAGTCGGGTCGTAGGTGTGAGGACTGGTCGTAAGTGTGAGGACCTGACCTCCAAGCCACACCCATAAGCCACGCCCACAGAACCGGTAGTAAAAAAATTTAGAACCCACCCCTGGTTCCAATATTTGAGGGGCTGCCACAAAGAACAAGGAGTCAAGCTATTCTCCAAAGCACCTGAAGGGCAGGATAAGAAGCAATGGATGGAAACCAATCAAGGAAGGAAGCAACCTAGAATTAAGGAAAAATTTTCCTGATAGTTAGAACAATTGATCAATGGAATGGCTTCCCTCCGGAAGTTGTGGGTGCTCCATTGTTGGAGTTTTTAAAGAAGAGATTGGACAGCCATTTGTCTGAAATAATATAGGATCTCCTACTTGAGCAGACGGTTGGACTAGAAGTCCTCCAAGGTCCCACCCAACTCTGTTATTCTGCTCTGTTCTAACTCTTTTCCTCCAGCCCAATTCCAGGGAAAAAAAAGATCTCCCATTATTTTGTTCCACAGCGAGATGCTAAAAACTTTTATTTAGTTCGAAGCTAGAACTTGCTTTTTGGTTTTGAAAAGGCCAGCCGACGGTCTAATGTAATCTGGAATTCTTAACTAGGTCTTTAAGAGCTAAGGAGAGCTTTTAAAGAATATTGTAGCAAAATACAGGCTAAATTATTGAAGAAGGATAAGATCTTTTTTTAAAAAAACAAAAAGAGCATAAGAGCAATCCATTAAATCTTCAGTCATTGAGAAAGGAGATGTTTTACCCTGGTCAATTTGCTGTAAAGGTGATTTGGAAGGAAATTGTGTTTTCAGACTTCCAAAATTTTGTTAATGTAGCTTTAGAATAAAACAAAAGTAAGGTATCCTTGGTGGCTCTCTGAGCTCGGTGGTTTTCTGGCAGACATTTTATTACCAAACTATGTAACGTAATCAGTGCTAAAATAGAATTGGTGATCTCATTGGCTTTTCGGTCTAATCTACTTGGTAAGGCTGACATCAATTTTGTACTTTTGAAATTACAATTCTCTTGCTGTCTCTTCTACAGCCTGAGAAACTGGGGAGGGCTGCTTCCGAGCCTCTTGTCCCACTCATTTTACATCTAAGGGCTAGGCTGTCTCTTATCTTCCATCTCCCAAGGTCCCAAAGCTACAGCCTTATTTCTTGATTCCTTCTCCAAAGCCTGAGTTATTGGGATAATGTTTGGCATGGAAGAGGTCTCTCTGCCCTTCCGTGCAATTGAAACAGATCTTCCACTAAAGAAAGAACATGGCACTGAGGATGTCACTTAGCTGGGTAATGAAATGTCTGCAAGAAAGCAGCACAAGATCAGAGCGCATCAAATATGGATGAATGGGAGGCAGGCAGGCAGGGACAGGAAGGGAGGAAGGGAAAGGAAGGGAGGAAAGAGGAAGGGAGGAAGGGAAGAAAGTAGGGAGGGAGGGGAGAGAGAGGGAGGAAGGAAGGAAGGAGGGAGGGAGGGAAGGAAGGAAGGAAGGAAGGAAGGAAGGAAGGAAGGAAGGAAGGAAGGAAGGAAGGAAGACCACTGATGATGTTACCTAGTTGGGTAATGAAACTTCTGCAAGAAAGCAGCCAAGCTCAGAGAGCATTAAGGACATTGAAGGAAGGAAGGAAGGAAGAAGGGAAGGGAAAGGAAGGAAGGAAGGAGGGAGGGGAGAGGGAGGGAGGGAGGGAGGGAGGAAGGAAGGAAGGAAGGAAGGAAGAAGGCAAGGGAAAGGAAGGAAGGAAGGAGGGAGGGAAGGAGGGAGGGAGGGGAGAGAGAGGGAGGGAGGAAGGAAGGAAGGAAGAAGGGAAGGGAAGGGAAAGGAAGGGAGGAAAGAGGAAGGGAGGAAGGGAAGAAAGCAGGGAGGGGAGAGGGAGGGAGGAAGGAAGGAAGGAAGGAAGGAAGGAAGGAAGGAAGGAAGGAATATCACATCACTGATGATGTTACCTCATTGGGCAATCAAACATCTGCAAGAAAGCAACCAAACTCGGAGAACTCCAAGGACTCCAACAAACAAACCTTTTCCTTCAACCGCGGCTGACCATCCCATAACGCTTCCTTTCCCCTCCTCCTTCACAGGAGCACCGCCACTTTCCTTCACACCGAAAATAACACCTCCCCGTTGGAAATCGACCGCTGCCTTTTTTTTTTTCTAAAGGAGTTACGATTTCTTTCCCCTACACCTTCACCGAGGATTCCACTTTTCTCCTCTTTCCCTTTCCTACGGCCTGACCTGTTTCTGTCCAATAAAAATAAAAAAATCTTGAGAGCAGATGGCAGGAGAAACCCAAAAGAGATGGACTTGAAGAAGCCCTCCTCATCTAACCTCCTCCTTCCCTGGAAGCCAGTCTTCCGTCGCACTAATTAACCAAAATTCTCTTGTCTCCTTGTTTGCTTTTCCCCTCCTCCCCTACACCGATCCTTATTATTATTATTTTCCCCCTTTTTTTGTGGCTGGTGCTTCTTTCTTGCGTTGTCTTACCTTCCCCGCCTGTCTGTCTGTCTGTCTGTCTCCCCCTACTGGTTCCAAGTGGGCGGATCAGTTACACCGACATGTACGAGATGCTGAGGCACATGTCGCCACCACTTGGCCTCGGGAAGAACTGTCCCGCTCGTATTGCCTATAAGGTTAGATTTGCCCCCACCGGACCACCCCTGGTGGCATCTGTGTTTCGTTCTAAGCTTCATGCCCTCGTGGTACTCGTGGCTTCCGCAGACCTCTTTTTCTCCTCTGGTCCAGGGGTGTCCAAACTCTCCGCCAAAGGGACTTTCAAGTCTGGACTTCTCCAATAGGAGACAAAAAAAATGGTCGCCCTGATTGGATTCTCCTTTCACGAGGTTGGAAAGAGAACGAACCTACCCGAGAATGCCACACCCGTCCAATTGTCTTCAAAAAAACCTAGGAATTACTCACACCTATTTCAGTGAATGCTTTCACCGATTTCAAGGTGGAAAAAAAAAACCGGAAGAATTTCCCGTTATTTGCCAAAGCCCAGGCAGGTGCCTACCCTGTTTCCCTGAAAATAAGACATCCTCTGATAATAAGCCCAATCAGGCTTTTGGGTGCATGCGCTAAAATAAATCTCCCCCTGAAAATAAGCCTTCCCCAAAAATATTTAAATGCAGAGCTGGAAATCAGGTAAGGAGAGGAGCCCCATCTTGCTCCACGCACCCCAAAATAATAAGACCTCCCCGAAAATAAGGCCAAGCGCTTATTTTGGGGTTCAAAAAAAATATAAGTCAGGGTCTTATTTTCGGGGAAACACAGTAACTGCCCCCATAGCGGGTCTACGACAACTCGCCATGGCCAACGTGCCGTGGCCAATTCTCCATGGCACAACTCATCGTGTTGAGCTGAATAGGATATCCAACAAATAGTGGACTAGAATCATGAAAGAAAGAACGCCAAAGGCGGGACAGAATGAAACATGAACGATCAAAATTTTTTTAAAAATATTTGTTTAATTATTTTAAACCAGGGGTGTCAAATTCGATTTTATTGAGGGCTGCATCAGGGTTGTGTTTGACCTTGGGGGGATCTGGGGTAGGCATGGCCAGCTTGACGTCACTCGTGTCGGGGGCGCCTGTGGTGGCCCCGTCTTCACTGGCAGAGGCACTGTGGGTCAGTCGATTGTTTCCAGAGCGGCCCTGCGGGATAGATCTAAGCACCCCCGCGGGCTGAATCTGGCCTCCGGGCCTTGAGTTTGACGCCCCTGTTTTAAATAATTGAATTGTTGAATTGTCCCTCAGTGAGTTGTCCTGTGGCAAATCAGCCACGCTGAGTTCTTCTGCAGCGAGTTGGCCATGGCCAATTGGTGGTGTCAAGTTGACTGTGAGAAGTTGGCTGCAGCGAGTTGTCCCATTCCACCCGCAGCTATGTAAAGCAACTTAATAAGACCCTTTGCCATGGAGTTTTTCCCCCCGATTTATTTATATCTTGCATAGGATTGTCGCAATAACCGGTTGGAGAAGATCAGTTGTAAACCATCTTCTCCGAGGAGAATATCTCTGGTCCATCCACCTCTCGTTCGGGTTAGAATTACAGTCCTAAGTCATTCGGTTTGGACACCCCTGTTCTAGCTTTAAACTGTTCCATCTGGACCATTTTCTGTTCCTTCTGGCTTCTTCTAATCTCTACATCCCTCCCATCTCTATTTGTTATGTCCGTGTCTTCTGGAGATAGAAAGATGTTGTGATTGTCCTCCCTGTAGCAGTTGCTTCCTTGTTTCCAAGAGCTGGTTCTGCCAACCATGGTTCTTTATCATCTCTTTTGCTCTCAATTGAACTTCTGACATGTACATGGTGTTTCTCCTCCACATGCTTCTTACGGGCTCTAATTGATCCATCCTTCTGTGTGTCTGTATTGTTGCCTTCTTGGCATGATCCCAACTCTGGAACTACTGTGCATGAGATCTTCCAAAGTGCATGTGTTATAGCTGTAATTCTGATATGTCTCAAGAGAACATTATCTTCCTTCCTTCCTTCCTTCCTTCCTTCCTTCCTTCCTTCCTTCCTTCCTTCCTTCCTTCCATCTTCCTTCCTTCCTTCCATCTTCCTTCCTTCCTCCCTCCCTCTCTCCCATTTTCCTTCCTCCCTCCCTCCCTCCCATCTTCCTCCCTCCCTCCCTCCCATCTTCCTTCCTCCCTCCCTCCCATCATCCTCCCTCCCTCCCTCCCACCTTTCTTCCTTCTTCCCTCCCTCCATCCCATCTTCCTTTCTCCCTCCCTCCCTCTCTCCCATCTTCCTTCCACCCTCCCTCCCATCATCCTCCCTCCCTCCCTTCCTCCCTCCCACCTTCCTTCCTTCTTCCCTCCCTCCCTCCCATCTTCCTTCCTTCCATCCTCTCTCCCATCTTCCTTCTCCTTCCCTCCCATCTTCCTCCCTCCCTCACTCCCATCTTCCTTCCCATCTTCCTTCCATCCTCTCTCCCTCCCATCTTCCTTCCTTCCTTCTTCCCTCCCTCCCTCCCATCTTCCTTCCTTCCTTCCTTCTTCCCTCTCTCCCTCCCATCTTCCTTCGTTCCTTCCTTCCTTCCCTCCCTCCCTGACTTGCATGAAAAAAATACACCCAACACTTGTGCTGAGCTTTTCCTGTGCTGAAAGTTAAAAAAAAAAAAAAAAAAGAACACCGCTCCAAAATTGTGACTGAATCTTCCTCTCTGGCCCATGATGAAAACCATCTCGGCACATGAAAAGTTAGCCTTGTAGAACATTGTTGTCCTCTTTTTTACTTTGGAGGGGAGTAGGAGGTGGAGGTTGGGAGTAGGTGACGAGGGATATCGCCTTGACCGGAAGACTCTCTTCTTCTTCAGCGTTTGGTCAGGATGAACATGCCCATCTCAAACGACGATTTAAGCGTCCACTTCACCTCAACGCTAATGGCCTTGATACGGACAGCCCTGGACATCAAACTTGCATCAGGTAAGGGGATGGCTGCAGTGGTGAAATCCAATTTTTTTTACTACCAGTTCTGTGGGTGTGGCTTGGTGGGCGTGGCTTAGTGGACGTAGTGTGGCTTGATGGGCGCGGCAGGGGAAGGATACTGCAAAATCTCCATTCCCTCCACACTCCTGGGAGAAGGATATTGCAAAATCTCCATTCCCACCCCACTCTAGGGCCAGCCAGAGGTGATATTTGCCGGTTCTCCGAACTACTCAAAATTTCCGCTACCGGTTCGCCAGAACGTGTCAGAACCTGCTGGATTTCACCCCTGGATGGCTGGCTAGATGACCCCCAAGGTCCTTTTCAGCTCTATTCTGTTGTTTTTTTGGGGGGGGGTTGCCTTTATTAAAGAATTAAGCCAATAAGAATTAGATTTTGGGGGGATGGCTTATTAAACAGGACAGTGATACATATCTTAGAAGAAACTATAGCAAGGTGCAACTATCAGTAAGGAAATAAATCTCAAGGAAAAGGGAAGACCATGTCCAAGGGAGAAAATTCAGATTCACAGGTCAATAATTTAGATGACCAAGATCTTAAGGGATTCCTCTGCTACATATTTAGCATCAGACTAAAGTTACAAGAAGTTTGGGATATGGAGTGATGTAGATCTGGTTGTAACACATTTTCTGCTGATAGACATGACCTAACAGACAGTTGAGGTATCATTCTTGGGCATAAACACAGCAAGAATGGATACATCTGGAGGGGAGACACAATGCATGGCAATATCTTCATAAACAGAGGTGGGTTTTAGCAGGTTCTGACCAGTTCTGGAGGACCGGTAGCGGAAATTTTGAGTAGTTCAGAGAACCGGTAAATACCACTTCTGACTGGCCCCGCCTCCATCTATTCTCTGCCTCCCAAGTCCCAGCTGATCGGGAGGGAATGGGGATTTTGCAGTAACCTTCCCCTGGAGTGGGGAAGGAATGGAGATTTTACAGTATCCTTCCCCTGCCATGCCCACCAAGCCACGCCCACCAAGCCATGCCACACCCACCAAACCACACCCACAGAACCGGTAGTAAAAAAAATTGAAACCCACCACTGCTTCATAGGCAGGTGGATCACCGAAACTCATAAATGTTCCTCTCCACGGAAATCTTTTGTAAAAGGTGAAAGATTTATATGATCGGAAGAGAAACCAGCTCTATTCTGGTGTATTTTTTGAGGATTTCCCCCTGAAGTTAGACCTTGTTTCTTTGCTTTTTAATCTAACAGGTATGTTGCAACACCAGTGTGATGCTGAGCTAAGGAAGGAGGTCTCAGTGGTTTGGCCCAATTTGTCCTCCAAAACCTTGGATCTGTTAGTGCCACCTCATAAACGTAAGTGCTCCAAGCATTTTCTGTGTCTGTGCAACTGGAAAGAAGCATGAATGGCATCAGCGTTATTACTTAATGCTACTCAGAGAGCCACGGTAGTGTAGTGGTTAAACAAGGCATCGGGTTAGAAATCAGGGGACCGGGAATTCTAGTCTCACCTAACACAAAAAGCCAGTTGGGTGACTTTGAGCCAGTCCTCTCTTTACAAAGAAGAAGGTAGTGAGGACGAATCTCTTCCAAAAAAAACTCTTGCCAAGAGGACCTCAAAGTGGCATCCAGGTCAGTGGTGGGATGCAACGGGTTTAATAACCTCTTCAGTGAGGGTGCGTGCGCCTAAGGCGCTTGCCTGCAGCGTTCAAAATACAGCAATTTGAAGCACAGCCCTGGTAAAGTAGAGCAGTGGAGGCACGGAAATCAGCTGTGCCGCACGAATCAGCTGAGCCAGAAAGAAAGAAATATAGGACAGGGTAGGGCAGGGGCGGGCGGGCGGTGCCAGCTGATCATCAGAACTACCGGTTCCATTGAATCGGTCCGAACCGGATGAATACCACCTCTGCTCCAGGTAGTTGCCAAGAGTCCGAATTGACTTGAAAGCACAAAAACACCACAATGGAAAACAAATATCAATCCTCCTTTACACGCCTGACTGGGTGGCTCAGTGGCTAAGACACTGAGCTTGTCAATCAGAAAGGTCGGCAGTTCGACGGTTTGAATCCCTAGTACAGGGGTTGGACTACATGATCTCCAAGGTCCCTTCCAACTCTGTTACTGTTTTTTTCTTCCAGCAAAATATCAGAAAAAAAAATACCAATATCTTAATACATTTGTTCGGTGGAGAACATCCGTCTACTACTAAGAGCATAACAAACGTAAAGCAGTTTTACCCAACTTGGTCCCTTCCAGAGGTGTTCAACTGCAACTCTTTGTGTTGCGTGGAGAACCTGGGAAGAAGGGCGATGGGTATTGTAGTTAGATCCGCGGAAAGCGCCAGGTTGGAGGATGCCGGTTTGAGTTCAGCTGGAATTTTCAAATGTTTCACTTGTCATAGACTCTCCAACCTCAATTCATTTTGTTTCCTTTTGCCTCCGTATTTTGTGAATTGATTTTCTGCTCTCTGTGGCTTCTTCTGTCTTCCCTGATTAGCTGAAGCCATGACAGTGGGGAAGGTTTATGCAGCCTTGATGATATTTGATTTCTACAAACAAAATAAAAACACCCGTGACCCTTCTCACTCAGGGCCTGGAGGTCTCTGTCAGGTAAATATCCATCCATCCATCCATTCAGCCTTCCAACCATCCCTCTTTCTATCATCTATCCATCCATCTCTCTAACATCCATCCATTCATATCTCTATTATCTATCCATCTATCCCTCTCTCTATCAACCATCCATCCATCCATCCATCCATCCATCTATCCCTCTCTCTATCATCCATCCATCCATCCATCCATCCCTCTTTCTATCATCTATCCATCCATCTCTCTAACATCCATCCATTCATATCTCTATTATCCATCCATCTATCCCTCTATCAACCATCCATCCATCCATCCATCCATCCATCCATCCCTCTCTCAGTCATCCATCCATCTATCCCTCTCTCATCCACCCATCCATCCATCCATCTATCCCTCTCTCATCCATCCATCCATCCATGCATCCATCCATCCGCCCACCCATTCACCCACCCACCCATCTATCCATCCATCCCTCTCTCTCATCCATCCACCTATCCCTCTCTCATCCATCCATGCATCCACCCATCCATGCATGCATGCATGCATCCACCCATCCATCCATGCATCCATCCACCCACCCACCCATGCATCCACCCACCCATGCATCCACCCACCCACCCATGCATTCATCCATCCATCCACCCATCCAACCACCCACCTACCCATCCATCCATCCATCCATCCATCCATCCATCCATCCATCCACCCACCCACCCATGCATTCATCCATCCATCCATCCACCCACCCACCTATCTCCCTGGCCATGGATTCAATGGGGTTCAGTGCTTCTGTCAAGTACAGTTCGTCCTTTGCTGTGTTCAAAATAGTAGAAAGGCAGGTGATCCAGGCCCAGTCCTGGTCACCATGATACAAACAAAGATGCTAAGGCTAGGAAGAGTATAGAGAAAGATCAATAAAGACAATAAAGGGTCTGGAGGCTAAATCATACAATGAACAGTTGAGGGAACTAGATATGTCTAACCTAACAAAGAGAAGGACAGGGGGTGGCACGATAACTGTCTTTTAGTACTTGGTTGACACAGAGAAGACACGGCTGACCAGGGGTGAAATGCTACGAGTTCGGACCAGTTCGGGCAAACCGATAGTAAAAAATGCTACCAGTTCGGGCGAACCGGTATTTCCGACGATCAGCTGGGCGACGATCTGCTGTGACGCACGATTTATATTAGTTAGAATCATCGGATTTCCTGCTTTCTAGCTAATCTAAATCATGTGGCACAGTGGATTCTCCCTCCCCCTCGCTGTTCTACTTCCCTTTGCAGACTCGGAAGGCTTCAAAATGTTCTTTTTTTAAGCGCTGTGCGGGCACGCGCTCAGTAGCAGACTCACAGAACCAGTAGCAGACTTCAGAGGATTTCACCACTGGGGCTGACCTGTTCTCCAAAGCCCCAGAGGGCAAGACAGGAAGCAGTGGGTGGAAGCTTGTTAAAGAGAGATCCAATTTAGAACCAAGGAGAAATTTCCTGACAGTGAGAACAATTAATTAATGGAATAGTTTGCCTCCGAGTGGTTTTCTTGCAAACGTTTCATTACTCAGTTGTGGGTGATATATTGGTTGAGGTTTTCAAGAAAAGATTGGACAACCATTTGACCGGGATGGAATAAGGACTGCCTTAAGCAGGGGGTTCGACTAGAAGACCTCCAAGGTCTCTTCCAGCCCTGTGATTCTGTGAAATCCACTCTCTCTCTCTTCTACTCTCTTCTTCTAGACTGGCACTGTTTCCCTTTTCCATCCGCTGAAAGCGGCCCTCGAGCAAAGCCAGACAGGATTCCCCAATGCTTTCCTGCGTCAAAAGAGCTCCGCGTCACTCAACAATGGGGGCGCCCTGTAAGTACTCCTTCTCCTCTTTTTCATCGCTTCAGCCTAGCTGTTGTGACCTAGGCCCAAGTAGTTATTACCAGACACAAGCAGTCCTAAACAAACATATTTTATTAATTACTTCATTCTCAGCTTAGTCCAAATTAATTCCAAAACAAGTCCTTCAAACTTTGGCCTTATCACAAACCTTTGTCTTCTTTGGCACCCTGCCAAAGGCTTTTCTTGGCAAAGCCCCACGAAGTTCAGAAACAAGAGACGCCGACAAGAAACAAATGTAGCAACGTTGCTTTCCTACAAAGAGCCCAGGAGCCGCTGCTGCTCTTTTAAGCCTTATGGGAGGGGGCAATCATGTCCTGGCCTTACTCCCTAGTCGTCCTCTCTGCTTTAGCTGCTCTTGCCTTCTGGCAGCTCTTCGCATGCATGCACTAGGAACAGGCTCCTCCTGTTCCTCTGCCTCTCTGCTGTCCACCTCTGGAGGCTCCGGAGTCTGTGCATTGCTCCCAGATGGCTCTGGCCCCATCTCTGCCTTCAACGCAGAGCCCTCATCGGAGCCTTCCCCCGACTCCAGGACTGGCCCATTGTCCTCCCCAGCCTCCTCACTGTCTGACTCCTCTGCCAGGCTGCTGGTGGACCACAACACTAGTTTAAAGCAGCTAGTTGAACATTGGTGTTCATTTGGATGAGGTTCTTCCAGTGTCTTGCCCCCATTGGAGTCTGAATCTGAGATGGAAGATGAACATCTGAGAGAGAGCGAGAGAGTGGCTTCATTGGAGAGTCCCCGAATGGTTGTAAGTCACTTTTTTTCAGTGCCATTCTAACTTTGAATATTCACTAAATGAACTGCTGTAAGTCAAGGACCAGCTGTGGTTGAATGCAACTGATTCTGAAGGGAACATCTAAAGGTAACCCTAGAACATACAAAGCCTCTCTGGATTCCAGTTGCAAAAGAATTGCAAAAATGCTTCTATTTTATGGTTCTTTCTTAGGTCTCCCTAGGACAGACTTTCTGCCACGTGGTTTCTAAGAGCCTCTTCTCTTCTTCTTTTGCAACAGGCCAATGCCAGAAGGAGGAGGCATCAAAGAATCCGTGTCCTGGGGGATCCAACACACCCAGAACATGTTTTATGAAACTAGGACACCAGTGTTTGAACGAGGCCATTCGGAGGAAATTCCCGTCCAGCAGGCAAGCAAGAGGGTGGGAGATACAGTACAGACGAGAGGAAAACATAAGGATTTTCCTAGAAAATCTTAATGCCATATTGCCTTCCAGCTTCCTTTTCAGCTTGGCCTCATCTACTTAGCAAAAACCCAAATTTTGGCATTCTTTGATCTCTTAAGGGAGTGCTGATTGAACGAGCTGGTTCGTTTGCAACAGGGGGAAAAAGAGGGGGGGGAATTTGGGGTTCCTAGATGACTCAAAGTAATAAGGATGGGGGGAAAGCATACTGCAGTAAATTAAGAAAATTTGTAGCTCAGGGTTAAACTGTGGGGGCCTTGGTGCTCTTTGAGCTTGATGGTTTTCTTATAAATGTTTCATTACCCATCTAGGTAACATCATCAGTGCTAGAAGGGAGTGGGGTTTGAGGAGGAGAGGAAGAGGAAGAGGAGGAGGACGAGGAGGAAGAGGAGGAGGAGGATATATTATTCTGGGGACCTTGGTGTTTTCCAAGCTTGGTTGTTTTCTTGCAGACATTTCAGTACCAAACTAGGTAACATTATCAGTACTAGAAGGGAGAGAAAGCAAACTCCCTTCTAGCACTGATGATGTTACCTAGATCAGTAATGAAACAACTGCAAGAAATCCACAAAGCTCAGAGTGCACCAAGGATCCTGGAGGTCACAGGCAAACTTCTGGGAATGTTAAATAATTGTTAAATTGTCAAAGGGAATTGAAAACAAGGCAGGAATTAAAAGAACAGGGTACAGACATTGATTGGTGGCCTTACATGCAAATAAAATCTAGATATAAGACAGATTTGACACAATATGGATTCCAAAGAGAAGTATATGAATTAGACAAAATCCTCCAAGGTACAGAAGATAAATTGATCAAAAAAATTTACAATCATTTATTAAGATACAAATTGGAAGAGGAGGTAGTTAAAGAAAATATGATCATTTGGGCGAATTTCGGATACAACATTGAATTAGATAAATGGGAGAAATTATGGAACAAAAACTATAAACTGACGATGTCTGTATCCTATAAAGAAAATCTGTATAAAATGTTTTACAGGTGGCATTTGCCACCAGCCAGATTGGCAAAGATGTTTCCCAATACCTCACCAATGTGTTGGAAATGCAAACAGCAAAAGGGAACATATTATCACATGTGGTGGTCCTGCCACAAAGCGAAACAATATTGGAGTAGAATCAGATCACAATTAGAAGAAATAACCAAACAAAAGATAGAGATGAGGCCAGAAACATTTTTATTAGAAATACTCCCAGGGCCATACGAAAAAGAAATACAATATTTAATTATCCATATTACCACAGCAGCAAGAATAATCTATGCTCAGAATTGGAAAAATGATAATATACCATCCGAAGATAATCTGATCAGAAAGGTTTTGGAGTGTGCGGAGATGGACAAATTAACAAAGGAGATACAAGAAAAAGGGGAAACAGAATATTACTTAGTGTGGGAGAAATGGTATGAATTGTTGGAGGAGAGAGATAAAAGGAAGGGGAAAATTAAATAATGGTCGAAATAGGAGTTGAAGTATAACTGCCAATATGAGGAAACAAAAATTGTAGAAATAATAGTGGGTACACGGGTATTGTTATGTATATGTGTAAATAAATAAATCAATATTAGAAGTATATGTATAAAAGATATAGTAGAAATAAGGGAGGAAAAAATGTATAAGTAGGAAATTTTTGACTGGTGCAAAACTGTTGAAACAGAAAAAGTGTTAAAGCTTTCGTTTTGTTTTTTTAAAATGTTTAATAAAAATAGAAGAAAAAAAAAAGAAACTACTGGGAATGTTTGTAGGCAACAGCTTCTTACTCATTCCTGTTACTCTGTCATTGTATTTTCCAGGTTGTAGAAATGCAAAAAATCAGCCCAACTTTAGCCAACGGGGAGCATCAACCAGGACTGGAAATTCAAGGGCGAGCGGCTTCCATGCCACGGCTGGCAGCTGAGACTCAGGTAAACACTGATGTTAGAAACTGGGATTTTCTTGATGCCCTTTCAGTTTGGCGATTTTTCTTACAGACGTTTCATTACCAAGCTAGGTAGCCTCATCAGTGTGTATGGGTGTCCTAACAGGGAATGAAAGGCAAAGAGTAAAGAGCGATTCAGACCCTCCAGTCTCCAAGGCATTATTCTGGATGTTTTCACAAGCATTTTGTTAGGGAGTTCATAGAATCCATCGACATTTTGGGCACCGTCTTAACCTTCCTCCAAAAAGAGGAGCTTCTCTAAGACTCATTTCTCGTCATCCGAACAATGACAGTCTCAAATTTGGAGAGTGAAATAGACATCACCAATAGGTTCAGAGCCCATCGAGGCTGCCTTATCTACGTTTCCTGGGAAAATACATTGGAAAATCCCATTGGGGGGCATATCTTCCCCCTTTTACATGTGGAAATTTTAAATTTGTTTTAATTATAGGGTTATGGGTAAGGCGTTTTAAATTGGGGAGCCATTTTGGATTTAATTTTCTTTTAACTGTATTTTAATGTCTATATTATATGTTTTTTAACCTTGGCTGTTCACCGCCCCGAGTCCTTCGGGAGAGGGGGCGGTATAAAAATTTAATAAATAAATAAATAAATAAAATATCTCACGGGTGAAATCCAGCAGGTTCTGACAGGTTCTGGAGAACCGGTAGCAGAAATTTTGAGTAGTTCAGAGAACCGGTGGTGGAAATTTTGAGTAGTTCAAAGAACTGGCAAATACCACCTCTGGCTGTCCCCAGAGTGAGGTGGGAATGGGGATTTTGCAGTATCCTTCCCCTGCCACGCCCACCAAACCACACCATGCCTACTAAGCCACACCCACAGAACCGGTAGTAAAAAATTTTTAGATTTCACCACTGGCATATCTGCTTAACCATCACCATAAAAATTATGACAGGCATGAGAAGTGCCGATCGTTTAGAGTGGTGCGGTGGCCTAGAGGTGGAAGCTCTCGCCTCACATTCAGGAGACTGTGAGTTCGGTCCTAGGTATAGGCAGATATTTCTCTCTCTGGGCACACTGAGAATGTATCTGCTGAACAAAAGTACTCATTGGCGACAGGAAGGGTATCCGGCCATTAAAACACTCTGCTAGCGCCATTTAGTTACCCAGACTCCACCCCGCCAGGGATTATGGGGTCGTTAAATGAAAATGATGATGAGAAGTGCCTGCCGTTTCATTACCCAACTAGGTAACATCATCAGGGCTAGCAGTGGTAATCACCAATGGCGACGGATGACTCCAGATGGCAGCTGGGTTGTGGGAAATTACCTCGCTCCCTGAGCTCGTTGAGAACCTTATTTTCTTGCAGTCCACCGCTTCCTTTGAAAACCATGTTCATACAACCATCTTTTCCTCATGAATAACTGCTGACTAACGTTCATTTCTGTCTCTTGTCTCAATTCACCCACCCCGTTCCTCGGCCTTCGTCTGTCTCATTCTCTACCCTTCCCTCCCTCCTTCCCTGCCTCTCTGTGGTCATCTCGTCTGTCACGTGTGCCTCCTGGGATGTCTGACTGTTGCTGGTTTGGGACCCATGCCATTTTTTTCTTGCAGAGGAGCAAAACACGGTCACCGGGGCGATATCTATCAGTATGTAGCTCGTTTGAACTGTCCTGTCCTGTAAAAATCTAATCAAGGAAGAGTCACCTTCTCAGTGGCTTTTTTTAAGATGGAAGGAAACACTCGATCTGGAGGAGCTAAGTCTTTGTAGCTCAGGGTTGAACATTGGGCTCCTTGGTGCTCTCCGAGCTTGGTGGTTTTCTTGCAGAACGTTTCATGACCCAACTAGGCAATATCATCAGTGCACCATCAAGCTCAGAGAGCACCACAAATGCTAAAGGGTTTTAAGGGAAAGGTTTCGTAGGGATCAACTTCGAGCTAAACGTCTATGGAGATGCTAGGTCATCCAGGTTGTCCCAAAGGTGCTTTTTCCAAAAGGCAACTGGACTTCCTTGTTTTTCTTTGAAGGCGTTTCGCTTCTCACCCAAGAAGCTTCTTCGGTTCGCCTTCGGTTCACTTCAGTTCAACTGACGAAGCTTTTTAGACGAGAAGTGAGACATCTTCAAGGAAAAATAAAGCCAACCTTTGGGATAATGTAGGAGAAATTTCCTGACACTGAAAGCAATTAACCAGTAGAACAACTTGCCTCCAGAAGTTTTGGGTCCTCCATCACTGGATGTTTTTAAGAAGAGATTGGAACAACTTGTCTGGAATAGTATAGGTATCCTGCTTGAGCAGGGGGTTGGACTAGAAGACCTCCAAGGTCCCTTACAACTCTGTTCTTCTGCTGAAACAAATACCCACAGTCCACAGATGTGTGAAGGAAGAGATGCTATCTTTTGATGGCGTACATCCAATGAATTTCTCTGCATTTTCTTTGTCTTCTTTCCTCTGTTCCTCCCTCTTGCCACAGCCCATTCCGGACACCAGCCCCATGAAGCGCTCAGTCTCTACGCTCAACCCACAGCGTCCCCGCGCCACGCATCTTTACGAACATCCCCGGCCAGCTGAACACACCCATCATCATCATCACCATCGTTGCCACCGGCGGAGAGAGAAGAAGCAGAAGTCGGTTGACAAGCCACCCAATCATTTGATTGATGGTGAAGCTCCTGGTAAGGGCGCTGTGATGACCCGGGGCATGGCAGTTCAAACCGCCCCTTTATTGCTCCAAATGTTCCTCAAACATTCCCACATTTCTAGCAAGTCCCAGAGCAAAGTGATGACACATACATACACACCTCAAGCAACCTCTGGCTGCAAATAGTCCAGCCCAACGCTGTGAGCACCACAGCTGCAAAGCAAGAAATCCAGAAAGAATGCAAAGGATCCAGGTAAGTTCAAACGTCAGCACTCAACACTTCAGGAATTCAGCGTTTGTTCCCAACAAATGCCCCTCCCCGCAGGGTCTCCTTAAGTCTCAGTCCCCAGGTGTGCCTTGTGAAGAGGAGCAGGGCGCTCTCCTCCCGAGTAGTTGGGTCAGCCTTCGCTGTTCTCACCTTCTCTCCACTCTCCATGCTCGAGGATCAGGAGGGAGCTGTCCCTGCTCATCGCCTGAGCTCTGCCTCTCATGTTCACTGCTTAGCTTCTCTTGGGCATCCTGCCCCCATTCCTCCCTATCTATAAACCATTGTAATCCTGAAAGGCCCTGGCTTGACTGGGTCTGCTCCTCCCCATTCTCCTCCAAAGCCAACGAAGCCGCTCCCTTTTGTCTTTAAATTGTCAAATACCTTGCAGTAGAACTTTGACAGGGATGATGACAAAGATAATGACAATATAAAGTCTGCTATTGCTGTGGGTCTACAATTATATACAATGCCTTCAAGGAGGACAGTGTTGTGACCTAGCCTTACTGAGTTATTACAAGACACAATTAGTCCCAAATAAACCTATTTTATTGTAACAGCTGAGAATTACATTCATTCCCAGCTGAGTCCCAATTAGTTGCAAAACAAGTCCTTCGGAAGAAGTCCTTCAGGATAATCACCAACCTTTATCTTCTTTGACACCCTACCAAAGGCCTTACTTGGCAAAGCCCCATGAAGTTCAGAAACAAACAAGAGATGCCGACTGGAAACAGAGTTAGTAACGATGCTTTCCTGCAAAAGGCCCAAGTGCCTTTGTTTCTCTTTTAAGCCTTATGGGAGGGGACAATCATCTCCTGGCCTTACTCCCGAGTTGTCCCTTTTGCTTTAGCTGCTCTTGTCTTCTGGTAGCTCTGCGCATGCATGTACTAGGAACAGGCTCCTCCTGTTCCTCTGCTTCTCTGCTGTCCGATTCTGGGGGCTCCAGAGTCTGCACGTCACTCCCAGATGGCCCTGGCGCCATCTCTGCCTCCGACGCAGAGCCCTTGTCCGGGCCTTCCCCTGACTCCAGGACTGGCCCATATTCCTCCCCAGCCTCCTCACTGTCTGACTCCGCTGCCAACTCTGCAGGCTGCTTGCGGACCACAACAGACAGTTCCTGAGTCATCTTATTGTCTTCTCAGCAGGAGAAGCCACCTCCAAGTCCAAAAGGCAGGAGCGGGGCCGGTCCCAGGAACGGAAAGTCCATTCTTCCTCTTCCTCTGAAAAGCAACGCTTTTACTCCTGCGACCGCTACGGGAGTCGGGACCATTCTCAGCCCAAGTCCTCTGAGTGCAGTAGGCCTCCGTCTCCTGGTGGAGGGCTGGACCACGAGACACAGAAACAGGTGAGAATGGGAGATGGAGGGCGGAGAGAGAGAGAGAGAGAGAGAGAGAAGGGATGAGAAAGGGGGTTCCCTAGGACCCCGATCAATGTGGCCAGCCTTTGGGTGTGATTGGACTCAAACATCCCCCGAGAGTGAAGGCAACATGGTAGCCTTTCCAAGTAGATCAGAGAAGAATCGTGACCAGATTCACTAATTTTAACTTACTGTAAGGCTACATTGAATAGAATCTTGCAAGTCTGAAAGGACTTGACGTTGATCTGGAAGCATGCAGTGGATCTCCTGAATTTTCAAGGTGGCTCACTTGGCTCTCTGGTCTACTAGGTTGTCTGCTTCCCCAGTATTGTCTTACTGGTTGTCTTTATTTGGAATGCTTTCTCCTCCCAGTTGATTTCCTCTATCCCTCCCTCTGTTCAAATGGTTCTGGAGCAGTCTCCCTGTCCTTGACTGTGCGTGTCTAAACTCTCTCTTTCCCCTTTTTGTTTTGTTTTTTGTTTTTTATCCTACGATACATTCCCCTGTTCGTATCATTCATTCTTCTGTCCATTGCGTTTTGCCACTCTACTCCAACATGTGACTGTGTTTGTCTGGTATTCTTACTGTTCCTCGCTGTCCTTCTTCTTCTCCTTCTTCTCCTTCTCCATGTCTTCCTTCTCCTTCTCCATATCTTCCTTCTCCTCCTTCTCTTCCTTCTCCTTCTCCTTCTTCTCCATGTCTTCTTTCTCCATCTCCTCCTCCATATCTTCCTTCTCCTTCTCTTCCTTCTTCTCTTCTCCTTCTCTTCCTTTTCCTTCTCCTCCTCCTCCTCCTCCATCTCCTCCTTCTCTAAGTCTTCTTTCTCCTCCTCCTCCTCCATATCTTTCTGTTCCTTCTGTTCCTTCTCCTCATTCTCGATATCTTCCTTCTCCTTCTCCATATCTTCCTTCTCCTTCTCCTCCTTTTCCTCCTCCTCCATCTCCTCCTTCTCCATATCTTCCTTCTCCTTCTCTTCCTTCTTCTCTTCTCCTTCTCTTCCTTTTCCTTCTCCTCCTCCTCCTCCATCTCCTCCTTCTCTAAGTCTTCTTTCTCCTCCTCCTCCTCCTCCTCCTCCTCCTCCTCCTCCTCCTCCTCCTCCTCCATATCTTTCTGTTCCTTCTGTTCCTTCTCCTCATTCTCGATATCTTCCTTCTCCTTCTCCATATCTTCCTTCTCCTCCTCCTCCTGGTTTTTGTTTTGTTTATTTACTTTCTTCCAATCTTCATGTAGGGCAGTGGTTCAGTTAACGGGAGCCCCCTGCTGTTGACCTCTGGTGCTAGCACCCCATGCCGTGGTCGGAGGCAGTTGCCGCAAACTCCGCTGACTCCACGCCCCAGCATTACCTACAAGACTGCCAACTCCTCGCCTGTGCATTTCTCTGGGTTCCAGACCGGCCTGCCAACTTTCTCCCCGGGACGCTTGAGCCGGGGTCTCTCTGAGCACAATGCTTTGCTGCATGGCGACTCCCAGGGACCCTCACCAACCCTGATGGCACGCATCGGTTCGGACCCTTACCTGGGACACCGAGAAGAGAGTGACAGTTCATACCATATGATGCCTGAGGACACGCTCACCTTTGAGGAGGCAGTGGCCACCAATTCAGGGAGATCCTCCCGGACCTCTTATGTCTCCTCTCTAACATCCCAGTCCCATCAAATCCGCCGAGTTCCCAATGGGTACCATTATGTCTTGGGACTAAATGCCGGCTCTGGCACCAGCACTAGGGCGCGTAGCTATTACCACGAGCGAGACGAAGATGATTGGTGCTAGCAGGACAAGAACCAAGTTGCACACTGGAGGTTCGATGAGTTTTATCATCCGGACAACCGCCACGTTGACGTGCTTATGTCTTTGCATCCAGCCCTGTGACATCAAGGCTGCCGGGGGGTGGTGGGGAAAGAAGATACAAAGCAGCTGCCTCTTTGTGGAACAGCCTTGCCAAAATGGTCCTAGGTCCATGGACCCCACGACGCCTGGTCCCTCTCTGTCCCCGGTTTCCTCTTTTGCACTAGAAGAGCTATTGATCCATCAGGAAAGGCACCTGGTTCAGAGGGTCCGAGTAGAGCAGGCGTCCTTCTGTTCTGCTCCCTGTTGCCATGTCATGGGAGATACCACCTTCCACCCCAAGTTAACGAGGCTACAACAAAAACCCAGAGAGAAAACCCTAGACTAAAAGACTGGAAATCTACACAGTTGGGGGTTAGCAGGTGGGGAAGACAAAAGAAAATTAAAAAAAAATAATCACCCTGATGTACAAAGAACACCAACCTATGTTTTATTGTGTCCACGTTTTAAGAAGAGAGTTTATCCAGATGGATCTTCTCAACCCTTGGCCAACGGTGACCCCTTATCAACCGAGCCAGGCATGGAAAACTTCCAATGGATCCGAGCACCATACGGCTACGCCCAACTTCTTGGTCCATCCTTTGGTCTCCACGTTTTGTTTTTTTGTGAGTCCTTCCCACCAGCGTTTTTGGAAAAAGCCCTTCAAAGAGAGGAGAGGTTTTTTTTGGCAAGGACAACATCTTGAATCTCATTCTTGATGTCGAACTCTTCTTCTCGGACAAAAGAGTTGGTGGCCCCTATCTTAAATTTACATCTTGTTTACAAATCCGAGCTGAGGAGGGGGATGAAGAAGAGAAGACAAAGGACGAGGAGGAGGAAGAGGAGGAGGAGGAGGAGGAGGAGGAGGAGGAGGAGGAGGAGGAGGAGGAGGAGGAGGAGGGTGGGGTGGGCAGAACTGTTGTGTTTTATATTGAGCTGTTGGATAAACTTTTCCTTTTCATTGTGTCCACTTTCTGGGGTGGGTGGGGTTAAACTGTATAGCGAAAGAAAGCAAGACAAGAACACAGCCAAAATGTAGAGAGTCCTTCCCAGTGGAGAACTCGTCTACTGGCCATTCCAAGGTTTGTTTTTTTCTCCTTCCTGAAGGCGCCCGTTCTTTACTTCTAAGTGCCTAATCTTTGGGAACCTCTTGTGGCAACGATGCAGTTGTGTTTGTATTCCCCCATCTCCCCCGAAATAGAATAGAGTAAGAAGCAGGAGGGAGTCTTGAGGAGAGAAGCTTCTTTGATCTTCTGGCATAGCTTTTAGTGGGCTCTCAACGTCACCCAGAGCTCGATTTGATCTTTTCACTTCACACGAGGCCAGAGAACGATTTTAGAATATCAAATAAAATAAGTTCAGGTTTTGTTTTAGGATGTTTGATGGGTCCTGGAAGGTGTACAACAGATGAACAGAGTTGGGAGGGACCTTATAGGTCATCTAGTCCAACCCCCTGCCCCCGCTTAAGCAGGAGACCCTACACAAGAAAGAAGCCTTCTGCCTCAGGATGGATGCTTTTGCAAAACTCAATAGAAGCAAAAAGGGGGAAAGGAGTGCTTCATTCAGCTCTTTGGATTGAAATCCGTGTCTTGGAGACTGAATCTCGGGAGCGGCCTCGGGACGGGATGTTGTGGGGTGGGGGGGGGCAAATCCTTCACCCAGACATTTGGTTGGAGTTAATTCCGATTCTCAGGGATGAGATTCCGTTTTTATTTTTTATTTTTTTTATTTCTCAACCCCCGTTTTGGGTCTGTATGCTTGTCTGTCTGTGTCTGCGTGGTTTTTATATATATATTTTTTAATGTCCTGCACGCACGGGGTTTAGTGTGCATGCGTGCGCTGGTTCTGAATTCAGGAAGGTAGTTTCGCTAGGGAGCCAAACCTTTGCTTTGAAAAGATGCCAAACCGCTGCTTTGGAAGATATGACACATTTCATTGACGGAAGATACGTTCAGCCCAGGGGTGAAATCTACTTACTTCCCTACCGGTTTGGAAGTGCGCGCTCTGCGTCACATGTGATTTTGGACCCTCTGCACATGCACAAAGCCTTCTGCTTTGGGTGAAAAACAGGCTACTTCCTGGTTAAAACTAGGAAGTAACAACATCCGGGCAGGCGAGTGGAGCCTTGCGCTGCCACCACTACCAGTTCTCCAAATCACCCACCGCCACCGGTTCAGTCGAACCGGTCTGAACCGGTAGCATTTCACCCAGGGATGAAATCCAAAATTTTTCCCTACCGGTTCTGTGGGTGTGGCGTGGTGGCCATGGCAGGGGAAGGATATTACAAAATCTCCATTCCCACCAGGGATGGGTTCTACTTACCTTTACTACCGGTTCACAATGGGGCCACGTGTGCACGCTCGCTTTGCTCGTGCGCACTCTCTTTTGCGCATGCGCAGAAGCATTTTGATGACGTCAGGGTCGGTGGGCGGAGCTTCCCGCCGGTTTTACTACCGGTTCTATAGAACCGGGGACAACCCACCACTGATTCCCACCACACTCTAGGGCTATCCAGAGGTGGTATTTGCCAGTTCTGCGAACTATTCAAAATTTCTGCAATCGGTTCTCCAGAACCTGTTAGAACCTGCTGGATTTCACCCCTGGTTCAGCCCAAAGCAGCTGAGGTTCTGGGCACGGAGGAGGTTAAGAAGAAAGAAGGAACAGAGCCAAAATAATTGTCAGAAGGGAACCGGTGGGGGGGAAAACAGAGCAAGAGTCTCTGTTTGACCAGACACTTTCCACGTAGCTTAAAATACTTTTAAAAATTTAATTAATTAAATTTAATTAATTAAATTTATATGCCGCTCATCTCCGAAGACTCAGGGCGGCTCTGAGTGTAACATGTGAAGGCACCCCAGGAGGAATTTGCTATTCCCTGATAATAAGACCAGGTCTTATATTAATTTTTGCTCCGAAAGATGCATTAGGGCTTATTTTCCAGTTAGGTCTTATTTTGGGGGGAAATACGGTACTAAATAACAGTAACAGAGTTGGAAGGGATCTTGGAGGTCATCTAGTCCAACCCCCTGCTCACGCAAGAGACCTGTACTAGGGATTTGAACTGCCGAACTTCCGACCTTTCTGATCGACTATCTCAATGTCTTACCCACCGAGCCACCTAGTCAGGCTAAATGCATCTGTCTGGCTGACAGTCTTAACTGGGGCTTATTTTGGGGGGTAGGGCTTATATTACGAGCATCCTGAAAAAAAATCATGCTAGGGTTTATTTTCCGCTTGGGTTTTATTTTCGGGGAAACAGGGTATTTTCATCTTTGAAAGTAACCCTTGCTTGTAAATCCAGCTTTCATCTGAACGGCGGTGGGGGAAAAGAGGGAAGGGAAGAATATTTGGAGAGCATTTAAAAGCCAAAAAAAAACCCTCTACCATAATCCGGAGGTTATTCCGAGTTATAGGGAACAATTTCCATCTGAAATTGGAAAAAAAGATTTCCGTTCTTTGTCCCAAAGGTGTTTTTTTTTTCCCAAGAGGCAACTGGACTTTCTGCTTTTTCTTTGAAGACGTTTCACTTCTCATCCAAAAAGCTTCTTCAGAGAAGCAAAATGTCTTCAAAGAAAAAGCAAGAAAGTCCAGTTGCCTCTTGGAAAAGCACTTTTGGGGACAATCCTAACCTGGATGACTGAGAATCTCCATAGACATTTAGCTGTTCCTGTTCTTGGTTTTCCAGACCAGGAATTGACTCCCAGGCCAAACCATAGCTTTTAAGAAACCATGATCTGCACCATCGAAACTAAGGGGCAAACCCTTGCCTGCAGCAAATACAATTAAGTATAATAACCTCTGTCCCCCGCACAAAAAAAGTTGGAACTCCTTGCATGAAAGACCCACACACACACACACGCACACACAACTTTATAAAGCTAGACACAAAAGTGTGTTTCATTTTATACCTAGCTTGCACTTCAGTTTCAGGAGAAAGTGTCCCGTGTAGCTTTGAAAGCAGAATCTTTTTAAGAGACAGCTAGTCCTCGATTTACGGCCAATATTGAGCCCCACGTTTCTGTTGCTAAGTGAGGCGGCTGTTAAGTGAGTCTTGCCCCCTTTTACGACTGAGTTTTGATCACGTGGCCACGACGTTCCAAAAGTCGTAAACGCGAAAAACATACGTCGCTTTTTTTTTCAGTGCTGTTGTCATTTTGGACAGTCACTAAACGAATGGTTTTAAGTCGAGAACTGCCTGCACAGGACTGGAAAAATAAGATGGGATGGGGAAGGGGAAAAAAATTAGTTGTTTCTCCGTCAACAAACCTCTAAAAAGCCACCCAGCCCGAAAAACAGAATAAAACTTTGCAAAAATTAAGCATGTCCCACATTTCTTTTTAGCACTTTATGTGTTTTAAATCAGTTCCCTGCCCATCCCAGCAAGTGCTACTGTGGCATGCTTTAAAAGGCAGTTGCAAATTAGCATCTAAGGCTAATATCTTTTTATTATTATGATTATTAGTTAATAACTTTAAATTGTCACTAGGTGTTGCTATAATCCCATGTACCCGGGCGGAAAAAGCTTGCAATTTTTTGCATTAAGGCAGTATTTTATATCTCCTTTAATACTTGATCCAAATAGCCACAGAGAAGCAAGGGGAGAGTTTTTTTGCAAAGGGAGGAATGAATCTCAACCTAAGGGGGAAATATTATTATTATTATTATTATTATTATTATTATTATTATTATTATTATTATTATTATTATTATTATTTAGCAAAAATCGGCTGCAAAGGAAAAGCTTAACCACTTAACACAGAGAACACAGACCAGGCGCACAGAATATACAAAGAGACCGTAAAAAAGTAGTTTAATTCTTGAACTGGGAAAATGTGTTGTTGCTTTTTTGGAAAGACAAGAAAATACAACATTTTGCTTTTAAAGCTATCCCTTGGACGCTTGTGAGTCAGAGGTTTTTAAGTGAACACATTTTTAAAAGTAGAAAGCTGGGTATCTCGGACTTCAAAATTCTTCTTCTCCCACTTAAAGCAGTGGGATTTGAATTCGTAAATCTTCTGGAAATCCTGTACAGGTAGTCCTTCGACTTATGACCACAACTTGGGGGAAAAAAGGCATAGACACCAACCTTCGGGAATTCAAGTTGAAGCATCTCAGAAAGATGCGCCTCTCTCTTTTAAAAACTGCGTTTTCCAGATTCTGATCTCCAAGTAATCTCATCCCTAGATTGCGTGTTTGTGTATGGATGCATGCGTGTGTAACATCTTTCTCTTTTATTAATCCGCCACCTTTTGAACACGTAAACAGGAGCACTATTAATTTTACTTTAGGCCTAAGAGTCTTCCGATTGAGCCGTCCCAACAGAAGTGCAGCTGAAATGTTGGATGTCATTAAGCATAAAAAAATAATAATATGAGGGCATCTTCAGAACTGCCAGAATTAGCACCCAGGGCAACAAATGTTTTTTTCTACGGTAATAGTTACCCCTTTAGCGTGGGAACTAGTCCTCAACTTAAGACCACAGCTGAGTTCGAAATTTCCACTGCTGAGCAAGGCAGTTGTTAAGAGAGTCTTAAGTTTCATGACATCTTTCTGCCACCATTGTTAAGCGAATCGCTGTGGGGGGTGTCTGACTCTTGCGGTCCTTAAGTGAATCTGGCTTTCCCTTTGGACTTTGCTTGTCAGAAACTGGCTGGGAAGGTTACAACAGTTGATCACATGATCCTAGTACGGAGCAACTGTCATAAGTACATGCCAGTTGCCGAGCCTTTGAATTTTGGTCACGTGATCACGAGGATGCCACAATTGTCGTACATCATCCTCTTTCCAGTGCTGTTGTCACTTCAAACGGTCACTAAATAAATGGGTGTTAAGTTGAGGACCACTTGTAGGGAAACTCTATTTAACATGCAAGCGGTTCTTTCTAAATTTGCATTTTGGCATACAAATTAGCCTAGGCAAGTCGTATGGTGTTCTCCAGTGGTGGGATTCAGCCGGTTCGCACCTATTCGGGAGAACCGGTTGTTAACTTTCTAAGCAGTTCGGAGAACCGGTTGTTGGAAGAAATCTCCTTTTGTTTTTTCCCACTTTACAGGGCTAATCCTGTAAGGAAGGAAACATTCTGACGTTGTTTTTAGCCTAATCTTTATTGCCCTGCTTACAGAAACTGCCTCTCTGGTTAACCCTTGTTACATTGTAACAGCTAAAGCGAAGCACCGATCGACATGAGTGACGTTGAGTTGGCCATGCCCACACGGTCACATGACCACCAAACCATGCCTACCCAGCTGGCCATTAGGGCAGAGAATTGGTTGTTAAATTATTTGAATCCCACCACTGGTGTTCTCTTGTCCGGGGTGAAGAATAGGTTGGCTTGATGGAGATAACTTTTTTAAAAAATGGAGGATACATGCAGGAAACCGATTCACCGAGAACAGTTCGTCCTTCTCGGGTGGACGCTGCGTTATCTTTTTTCTTTCTAAAAAAAAATACGATTCTTTAAAAAATGCAACAAAATAAAACTAGGGCTATGCAACGATAGCGGTACTTTTTTTTCATAACTCCAGTCGAAGAATGGGAGCGAAATCCATCAAGCCATACAAGACCATCATGTTATTTTACAACTTAACCAAGTTGACGTTTTCCTTTCCTTCTTCCAAGCAAAAGCATGACTGTGACCAAATCTTTTCTACCTTTTACCAATAGGAAGGCACAAATACTTTCTTGGGGAAAACCATTTAAAAAAAACACACAAAATAAGAATAATAAAAAAGGAAGGGGAGTTGTTTTAGAAAAAAAAAAATCCAAGATACGGAGAACAAACTCGCCGGGAAAAATCTGTTTTCTCCCAATTTTGTGCATGGGGTTGGTTGGTTGGTTTTATTCTGTAACCGCTGTCCTGCGTTCCCGTTTTTCTTATTAAACCAGTATGATGCAACCACCCTGTCCAATTGTAAGTGGCATTCGCAGCTGCTAAATTACAAGTTTGGATAATTGATTGACGATATTTGGGAGGTGATGTCTCTGGGAGATGTTGGGGTGGGGGGAAGGATGATCACAAATATTGCCACTGTTGAAATGCGTGTAGTAGTGGCTTTTGGTAACTGGCTTTCCACTGGTTTGGAGAATCCACCCAGCTCTCTTTTCGAGGCACATGTTGTCTCAAATCGAGCTCATCGCAAATGAGGTTCCCTTCTAGAGATGGTGGTGACCCTGAAGGGAGGACTTTCAAAGACTTGGGACCACTTGAGACCAAACGAGCAGGCACTTCCCCCAAAGTGGGTTTATCAAGTGTTGAAGGAAGGCACAGACTACAGTCACCAAGGGAGAGTGGAGATTGCTGAGAATTCACATGCTAAGTGGGAGAATTGCATCATTGAGCAAAGTTGGGTCATCAACCTGCCTTTCACCAGGCAATTTTTACTTGAGGTAGTCTTCAGTCTTTCCTTTAGGTTACCCTTGAGATCGTCTTTGGTCTTTCCTTGAAGGTTGACCTTGAGATTGTCTTTGGTCTTTCCTTGAAGGTTGACCTTGAGATCGTCTTTGGTCCTTCCTTGAAGGTTGACCTTGAGATCGTCTTTGGTCTTTCCTTGAAGGTTGACCTTGAGATAATCTTCAGACTTTCCTTGAGGTTGCCCTTGAGATAGTCTTCACCCTTACATAGAGGTCATTCTTAAGCAAATGGCAATACTTAGCCAACCTTAGAGGATGTCGGGAAAAAAAAATTGTAATCCAAGTGGGAGCTGGTTAGTATTTGCACAAGCGAGCACCAGAAAAATCCAGGGTTGTGCAAGCCACACAAAAAAAATTGAAGGCCAGCTCAAAAGAAGTCAACAGTAAACCCCTTCTGAACTGTTCAGATAATACCACAGGCAGGTCAACGAAGACACCAGAAGTTCAGGGCTCAGAGGTTTCCCTAAATTCTTCTAGCGAGTTGCCAAAACATAAAATGCACCCATCATTTTTCTTTTTTGCATCCAAAATCAGTCTAGTGGTGGCTATACTTTGAATAAGTAACGTTTGCATGTAAAATATATACATAAAATATAAATATATACCAACCTCTATATATATATAGCACAGACTATATATATATATAAGGTGCATGGAGGAAAATGTTTATCTTCGTACTTTTTTGATACAATGTATTCACCTGTTGTTAATTTTTAATTATATTTGATATCAATCGGGGGTTTGTTGCAAAAAGTTTATATTAAAAAAAAAGCAGTGTTAAAAAAAAAAACCCACAGAAAAGTTCCAAAATGCAACATAAATGGAACTTTTAAGAAGGGGGCTGGGAAAATTAAAAAAAAAAAATCTGTGATTGAATGACTTGCTGCCTGAATCATATTTATCAGCCAAACTTTGGATTCTGCCATTGTTTCTACAATTACATTTTGTATGAAGCAAAGTCCTTGAATTTAAATAAACCCTTAGGAAAAAAAAAAAAGAAAGAGAGAGAGAGATTTAATTAATCGGGTGTGAACTCAACAGCAAATTTATTGTGTGGCACGCAAGGTTTAAGAATGAGAGGTAAGTAAATGAAGAATATGTGAAAATTATTGTCAGCGTTCCAAGTAATACACTCATTGAAAGGAGAACTCCGAAGCAGGTAGATTCCTCAAAGAACAAATTACTGGATACATCATATTGGCACAACTGGTGAAAACCGATTCTGAAAGTTCCTGCGATTTTCACCTAATTAAAAAGCAAAAGTTCCCACTTCCTCCCAGGTCATCGGTCACATTGTCCAACAGTGGTGCTGGTAGGTTGCCTGGTTACTCCACTCCTCCTCTTCTCAGTCACCTGTTGGAATGACCTTGGTTCCCACAAGAAAAACTGTGTATTTTGACGGCAAAGCCGAGCAATCTAATTTTTCCCCTCCCTTTCTCCACAGTCTGCCTTGTGGCAACCATGAAGCCTCAAAGATGTTTGCTCCAGGGTTGACAATTATTATATTGGTGGAAGAAATGTACTTGAAGTTCAGATTTATTCATAACAGAATTACAAACAAAATTAGAGGCTACATTTTTTTTTGTGTTCAATATGGCCTTTATTAGACGGGGGAGAGGGGAATAGCACAGTGAAATTATAATGACCGCAGGAAGAGAAACTATAAATCCTAAAAAAAGAAAGGTATTAGAAGATAGATTCACCTTCCAAGCTGATGAATGGAAAACAGATAAAAGAAAACAGAATAACACAGCTGGAAGGGATCTTAGAGGTCTTCTAGTCCAACCCCCTGCTCAGGCAGGAAACCCTATATCATTCCAAACTGTTGTTTAATCTCTTCTTAAAAATTTCCAGTATTGGAGCATTCACAACTTCTGCAGACAAGTTGTTGCACTGATTAATTGTTCTAACTGTCAGGAAATTTCTCCTTAGTTCTAAGTTGCTTCTCTCCTTGGTTAGTTTCCACCCGTTGCTTCTTGTCCTGCCTTCAGGTGCTTTGGAGAATAGCTTGACCCCCTTCCCTCTTTGTGGCAGCCTCTCAAATATTGGAAGACTGCTGTCGTGTCACCCCTGGTCCTTCATTTCACTAAACAAGGCAGTGGTGAAATCCAAATTTTTTTACTACCGGTTCTGTGGGCGTGGCTTGGTGGGCATGGCAGGGGAAGGATACTGCAAAATCCCCATTCTCTCCCCACTCCAGGGGAAGGATATTGCAAAATCCCCATTCCCACCCCACTCTGGGGCCAGCCAGAGGTGGTATTTGCCAGTTCTCCGAACTACTCAAAATTTCCGCTACCGGTTCTCCAGAACCTGTCAGAACCTGCTGGATTTCACTCCCAATTCCTTCAATCATTCTTCATATATTTTAGTTTCTAAGCTCCTGATCAACCAACCAACATCATGAGGGTAAGTTTCCATGGTGAAGGCCTCTGTGAAGAACACTTTCAGGCTGGTCACTCCACAGGTGCAGTTCACGGCCCTTGCACAGATGCCAAATCCATAGCTTAGTGAAGCTATAGCTAAGTATGCAGGATTGTTAAATTTACTTTATTGTCATTGCACCTCGTCCAACGAAATTAGATGCCATCTTCAGTGTACGTTATAACTATCAAAATAAAACACAAGCACACATCCTTCACATTCT
Organism: Pantherophis guttatus; assembly: GCF_059756535.1. Taxonomy (NCBI): domain Eukaryota; kingdom Metazoa; phylum Chordata; class Lepidosauria; order Squamata; family Colubridae; genus Pantherophis; species Pantherophis guttatus. The sequence continues at coordinate 10,723,764 of NC_142078.1, read as the reverse complement.
ATACGATTGACTGGAAAACCCGATATTGCATTATTGCAACGAAAAGCGTGCAAGAGATGGCGATGAGCAAAATCTGGGAAGTGTAGCATGGCTGGCTGGGCGTGCGCAGAGCAGTGTTTTACTGGTTCACAAGTAACCAACATGTGAGAATATTTATTGTACATTCTTTGCTGGAGTGAGTGAGTCCACCTGAATGATGAAACAATTAAGTAGGGATGTGAATGGGATAAGAACAATCTGAGAATGCACTGATGGTGTTACCTACTTGGGTCATGAAACGTCTGGAAGAAACAACCCAAGTTCAGAGAGCACCAAGGACCCCACAGTTCAGCCCTGAGCTACAAACATGCTCTTATCGGAAGTAAGTCTATAATTTAGCATATTGCATCAACAGCCCAATCAATTGTGGCTTATTCCATCAACCATCGTGGGAAGAACACAATGCTTGCTCCATAGTCCTGCGAAACTGATCACATCTAGCATCCCCAGTTGATCCTAAAAATGGATCACATCTATCGTCGGTTGATCCTGATACATTGATCACAATTGCATCCAACATCACCTTGGTTAAAACCTAGTGTGACTTCATCTATGGTATTCCCAGTGTCTGCTGAGTCCACCCATTGTGGTTTATTTAAACCAGGATTAAGCAGCAACTGAGCCTGATTTCTCCCCCCATTCCCTTCTTCTCGTCCCAGACATTGGGGGAGCTAGCTGCCTTTCTGTCAACCAGAGGCGCAGCTCCTTGTCTCACGTTCACCTTAAGCACATGGTCGGTGCCCACTCCCCAATAAGAAGGCGGGGGGAGCAGCCCCCATTAACCTTTTCTGCGCCTGCCCGAGCTCATACTGCAAGGCGCGCAACAGCTGCCTGCAGCAGGCGCCAGACCTACTCCCACTTCAGTCCGCGCAAAGCCGGCAATGTTGCTGGCACTCCTGTCCCCTCTCCTCCTTTTGGGGTCCCGGGACATGTGGATGCAGCTGGATGGAGAGAACCGGGACGCAAATTCCCCGCTGCCCGCAGGTGAGGTGGTGGGCGTGGGGGTGCATGAACATCAGAATAACAGAGTTGGAAGGGACTTTGGAGGTCTTCTAGTCCAACCCTCTGCTTAGGCGAGAGACCTTATATCCCATTTCAGACAAATGGCTGTCCAATCTCTTCTTATAAATCTCCCATGTTTTTAACAGAATAACAGAGTTGGAAGAGACCTTGGAGGTCTCCTAGTCCAACCCTCTGCTCAAACATGGTTCGATTCTTGAAGGGCAAAGCATGGGGTTTTTTTTCCCCCTATGACTTCTTGCCCTGCAATTCTCTTGAGAGATTCAACCTGGAAATAATTTTCTGACAGTGAGAGAGCAATCAACCCATGGAACAGAAGTTGCCTTCGGAAGTTGTGGGAGCTTCATCCCTGGAAGCTTTCAAGAAGAGACTGGACTGCCATCCATCAGAAATGGTGTAGGGTCTCCTGCTTGGGTGGGGATTGGACCAGGGGTGAAATCCAGCAGGTTCTGACAGGTTCTGGAGAACCGGTAGCAGAAATTTTGAGTAATTCGGAGAACTGGCAAATGCCACCTCTGGCTGGCCCCAGAGTGGGGAGAGAGTGAAGATTTTGCAATATCCTTCCCCCAGGAATGGGGAGGGAATGGGAAGTTTGCAATATCCTTCCCCTGGAGTGCAGTGGGAATGGAGATTTTGCAGTATCCTTCCCCTGCCATACCACGCCCACCAAGCCACGCCCACAGAACCAGTAGTAAAAAAAAATTGGATTTTACCACTGGGGGGCTTTTTATCAGGTCCGCCTGATACGCCAGTTGCGCCCCTTTCTAGATCGGGACTCCCTACGCACAGTCACTCAGGCACTCGTCACTTCCCGCCTGGACTACTGCAACGCTCTCTACATGGGGCTCCCCCTGGGGTGCACCCGGAGGCTCCAGCTGGTCCAGAATGCGGCCGCGCGGGGGATTTTGGGGGCGACGAGGCGCTCCCACGTGACACCTCTCCTGCGCGAGCTGCACTGGCTCCCGGTGGTCTTCCGGGTGCGCTTCAAGGTGTTGGTGACCACCTTTAAAGCGCTCCATGGCTTAGGGCCGGGGTACTTACGAGACCGCCTTCTGCCACCAATAGCCTCCCACCGGCCAGTACGCTCCCACAGAGTGGGCCTCCTCAGGGTGCCGTCCGCCAGACAATGTCGGCTGGCGACCCCCAGGGGGAGAGCCTTCTCTGTGGCGGCGCCCACCCTCTGGAACAACCTCCCCCCAGAGCTACGTACAATAACAGACCTCCGGATTTTTCGTCGGGCCCTAAAAACCCATTTATTTCAACTAGCTGGGCTGGCTTGAGTCAAATTTTAAACGGATTTTAAATTGGAATGTTTTAATTACGGCCAAAATTATTTAATTATTTTAAACAGATTTTAGATTTTGTATGTTTTGTATGTATGTCTTGTTTTTACTTTGGCTGTTCACCGCCCTGAGTCCTACATTGGAGAAGGGCGGTATAGAAATTTAAACAAATAAATAAATAAATAAATAAATGCCCTACGATGTCCCTTCCAACTCTGTTAATCTGTTAAACTCTCCTTTCTTTTCTTTTCTTTTCTTTTCTTTTCTTTTCTTTCTTTCTTTCTTTCTTTCTTTCTTTCTTTCTTTCTTTCTTTCTTTCTTTCTTTCTTCCTTCCTTCCTTCCTTTCTTTCTTTCTTTCTTTCTTTCTTTCTTTCTTCCCATCCCTTCCACCTTTCTAGATAAACTAGCTTTATCCTATCGGGATTCTGGTGGACTTTCTTTTGGCCAGGATGGAGTCAACTGCAGCCTTTTGAAAGTTGGCTGCTTGGCCACCAAGGGACTATTCCTTGCCAACTTTGACGTCATCTTGCGCCTCGTGATTTCAGTAAGCACATATTTTTTTTAAAAAAAAAGTATGTATATTTTTAGATACTTTCTGTTGGTTTTTGCAGAGTAAGACATGAACTGTGGATGCCCCTGTTTTTCCCTGCCTCCTTAGGCTCCTGTTCTTCCCTATTCTGCTTTTAATTTGGAGCTTCTTGAAAATGATACTACGGTTTCTTCCTTCCTTCCTTTCTTCCTCCTTTCTTTCTTTCTTTTTTTTTTTTTAAATAGCCACAGTGGTAAGAAATTTGTTCCGAATCAGAGGGGAGGTTACTGTCTCTGGACTTGTGGAATTAACGAGAAGCGGCTTTTCATGCCCAGCAGGCTCCCGATCTGGTTTTTAAAACTTATTATTTTATTTCTGGTTTGGTTTGGTAAGGTTCGTCATTTCAATTTCCATGCAGAAAAGCAAAAGAAATAAAAAATAAAATAGGTTTTAGGTTAGTCTGTGTTCCTAATGAAATTCATCTCCCTTTGTATGATAAAGGGGAGGGGATTAGGATTAGGGTTTCAAAATTGCAGAAGGATAAGAGTTGGAAGGGATCTTGGAGGTCTTCTAGCCCACCCCACCCCCCGATGCCCCCACCCCGCTCAGGTTGGATCGCTTTGCAGTCCAAGGGACTCGCAGGAGTTTTCTCCAGCACCAGAGTTCAAAGGCCTCCATTCTTTGGCGCTCAACCTTCCTTATGGTCCAACTTTCAGAGCCATCCATTGCAACTGGGAACACCATAGCCTTGACTATATGCACTTTTGTTGGCAGGGTGATGTCTCTGCATTTTAGTATGCTGTCTAGATTTGCCATAGCTTTCCTCCCCAGGAGCAAGCGTCTTTTAATTTCTTGGCTGCAGTTCCCATCTGCAGTGATTTGGAGCCCAGGGAAATAAAATCTGTCACTCCCTCCATTTCTTCCCCATCTATTTGCCAGGAATTGAGAGGGCCGGATGCCATGATCTTAGTTGTACTGGAATACTTGAATACATGACAACATGTCAATCTCTTTATCCCTGCCTCACTCATCAGCAGGTCCTAGAAAAGAGAGTATGCCTATTGTGGTCCGACAGCAGCCTGCGGAGCTGGCAGCGGAATCAGACAGTGAGGAGGCTGGGGAGGACAACGGGCCAGTCCTAGAGTCAGGGGAAGGCCTGGACGAGGGCTCTGCATCGGAGGCAAAGATGGGGCCAGGGCCATCTGGGAGTGATGCGCGGACTCCGGAGCCCCCAGAGTCGGACAGCAGAGAGGCAGAGGAACAGGAGGAGCCTGTTCCTAGTGCAGGCATGCGCAGAGCTGCCAGAAGGCAAGGGCAGCTAAAGCAAAAGGGACAACTCGGTACTAAGGCCAGGAGATGATTGGTCCCTCCCATAAGGCTTAAAAGAGAAACAGAGGCATTTGGGCCTTTTTGCAGGAAAGCAACGTTGTTAACTCTGTTTCCAGTCGGCATCTCTTGTTTGTTTCTGAACTTCATGGGGCTTTGCCAAGTAAGGCCTTTGGCAAAGTGTCAAAGAAGATAAAGGTTGGTGATTATCCCGAAGGACTTCTTCCGAAGGACTTGTTTTTGGCAACTAATTGGGACTCAGCTGGGAATGAACCTAATTCTCAGCAGTTACAATAAAATAGGTTTGTTTGGGACTAATTGTGTCTTGTAATGACTCCGTAAGCCTAGGACACAACAATGCCTTCAATTGGACATTGATGACCTAAGTGCCACATCATTTTTGTAAGGTGCGATGCAACAATTCCTACTTTAGTTGAGTTGTTGGTACATGAGGCAAACAGGAAATCCCTTTTTTGGAAAAGGAGGGGGGATACTTTGTAAACCACTGGCTTTTCATGGAGAACCATGATAAAGGATGGAGAACCAGACCGTGTCAGAACTTCCTTCTCAGCTATTTATAGGCGGCTGGGTGTTCCCTTGGCAAGACGCTCGTTGTCCAACGTCTCCAAAGAGAAGGCTTCTCTCTAATTACCTCTAAATGAAACTTTGGGAAGGAGTTTGCCAAGTGCCAGCTGGGGAAGGAAAGCACCCACTGTCTGCCAAGGTTCAGCAAAGTTCTGAGAACACAAAGCCCTCTCGGAGGTAATGTAAGACAATTTGTGTGAAGGAAGCGCCCACAAATTCATTACTAAGAATCTATGGCGCTGGGGAAGTGACTTATTTTTCCCTCCAATTCTCACATGTTTGGAGGCTACGTTCCTTCATCATCCTTAGTTAGATCAAGTCAACCGGGTTCTGCTTTACCTCAGTAAAATTTGCGGGGGGTGGGGTGGGGCTCAACATATGGAAATTCAGCTTCTTGGGTTATTCTAGGCTCCATTCTATGGGCCAGCTTCTGTCGGCCTTCTTGTGAATAGTTTTGAGATGTTCTTTGAAAGAGCAAATCTTCTTACCATCTTGGTGTCTGTTATTTTGACATGGCAGTGATCAGATATACTCATTTTGTGTAAATAAGGTGGCAGAACCTTTTGGGCTCAAGAGCACTTATGAGGCAGGGAGGCAAAATTCTCACACGAAGAAAAGAAAAAGATGGAAGGAATGAGCCCTGATCTCATGATGGCTCCTTCTTCTCCTTCCCCTTCTCCTTCCCCTTTTTCTTGTCCTCCTTATCTATCTTCTCCTCCTCCTCCTCCTCTTCCTCCTCCTCCTCCTTCCCCTTCCCGTCGTCCTTATCTATCTTCTCCTTCTCCTCCTTATCTATCTCCTCCTCCTCTTCCTCCTCCTTCTCCTTCCCATCCTCCTTATTTATCTTCTCCTTCTCCCCTCCTCCTCTTCCTTCTCCTCCTCCTTTCCATTCCCCTTCTTGTCCTCCTTATCTATCTTCTCCTTCTCCTCCTCCTTCCCCTTCCTCTTCTTGTCCTTCTTATCTCTCTTCTCCTTCTACTCCTTCTCCTCCTCCTCCTCCTTCCCCTTCCCCTTGCTCTTCTTGTCCTTCTTATCTCTCTTCTCTTTCTCCTTCTCCTCCTCCTTCCCCTTCTCCTCCTTCCCCTTCTTGTTCTTCTTATCTCTCTCCTCTTTCTCCTCCTCCTCCTCCTTCCCCTCCTCCTTCTCCTCCTTCCCCTTCCCCTTCTTGTCCTTATTTATCTTCTCCTTCTCACTTTCCCCTTCTTGTCCTCCTTATCTATCTCCTCCTCCTCCTTCTCCTCCTCTTTCCCCTTCCCCTCCTTCCTTCTTATCTATCTTCTCCTCCTTCACCTCCTTCCCCTTCTCCTTCCCCTTCTCCTTCTTGTCTTCCTTATCTATCTTCTCCTCCTCCTTGTTCCCTTTCCCCACACCGCTTTTTTTTTCCTTTGCTAACTGAGATCTTCTGAGGGTGGGAGATAAATCCCAAGGTTGCCTTTTGCAGTTTAGTTGGAAAAAAAAAAATCTAGTCTCCTGATCAAAGAATCCACAGTTCTTCCCTGACTTCCATTTTTTTTTTAAATCAAGTGTCACCTCCTTGCGAATGGAAGGCCCCTTGTACTTTTTCTGCAGCAACCTGTTTGGCACAGCACCAAGCTTGTTGCCGTGGCTCATTTAAAATAAAGCACTCCACGAGGTGTGCCATTCCGTTGCCAAAAAGGGGCCAAGCCAAGCCAGATGCCAGTCAAAAACGGGGGAGAAAAAAAAATGATCCTTCTCCTCCATTCTTCCTCCTTGGACTGATGTGACGTCTTGGGAACTGGGCAGTCCTTGTGGTTTTTCTTGCTCAGCGGTGACCAAATGGGCAGGACCTCTATATATCTTCACCACTCTCACACCAAAAAAACCCTGAGACTCTGAATGTTCTGTCTATTGCCAGTCTTGATCCCTGGATCCTGAACTCCACCTAGATCAGAATACCATGAGATCTCTCTTCTTCAGATTGCTTTTCGTGGGATTATGGGTTGTTAGACCAGCTGTTGCCAACCTCCTTAAGGTAGGTTTCCATATTAACCAGCTCCATCACTCCATTGTTGATACTGCTCTTTCTTTCTGAAATATTCTTCATTATTCCCCTTCTTTATTGCACCCAGAATGAATGTTTGATAGAGTTTGGAAGGGACCTTGGAGGTCTTCTAGTCCAACCCCCTGCTTAGGCAGGAAACCCTACACCACTTCAGACAAATGGTTATCCAACATCATCTTAAAAATTTTCCAGTGTTGGAGCATTCACAACTTCTGGAGGCAGTTTGTTCCCCGGATTAATTGTTCTAACTATCAGGAAATTTCTCCTTAGTTATAAATTGTTTCTCTCCTTGATTAGTTTCCATCCGTTGCTTCTGGTGCTTTGAAAAATAGGTTGACCCCTCTTCATTGTAGCAGTTCCTTAGATATTGGACGACTGCTATCATGTCACCCCTAGTCCTTCTTTTCGTCAAATTAAAGTAAAGGTAAAGGTTCCCCTCACACATAGGTGCTAGTCGTTCCCGACTCTAGGGGGCGGTGCTCATCTCTGTTTCAAAGCCGAAGAGCCAGCGCTGTCTGAAGACGTCTCCATGGTCATGTGGCCGGCATGACTCAACGCCAAAGGCGCACAGAATGCTGTGACATTCCCACCAAAGGTGGTCCCTATTTTTCTTGCATTTTTACGTGCTTTCGAACTGCTACGTTGGCAGAAGCTGGGACAAGTAATGGGAGCTCACCCCGTTACACGGCACTAGGGATTTGAACCGCCGAACTGACGACCTTTCGATTGATAAACTCAGCATCTTAGCCACTGAGCTACCGCGTCCCTCTTTCATCAAATTAGACATATCCAATTACTTCAACCGTTCTTCATATGTTTTATCCTCCAGTCCCCTAATCATCTTTGTTGCTCTTCTCTGCACTCTTTCTAGACTCTCAACATCTTTTTTTATATTGTGGTGACCAAAACTGGACGCAGGATTCCAAGTGTGGCATTATAAAGGAATACCAACACTTCTCATGATCTTGATTCTGTCCCTCTGTTAATGCAGCCTACCTACAAGGGCTGCCTTGCTTTGTCCTCCTTACACAAATACCTACTTCTACTTGTTAGATGATACCTCACTAGATGATTCAGTAGAGTAGAGTATCATCTACTTGTTAGATGATACCTGCCACCAGATCTGTCGCAACATCACAATGCATTACACTATTGAGCTGAGGTCACAAACTGAGGCTTGATTTGGGTTCTGCCTGCTGCTTGTAATCCTTCCTGTTAATCTATAAACCTTGCAGGGTCAAAATAAATGTAAAAAAAGTCCCTCGTCATAACCTTCCAGAGTTAGAATTCTTAGATTCCTAGTAATTGCTAGATGGACTAAGGATGTTAGGCACTTTTAATTGAAATCATGAGGAATTGGAAATTATGATTATTTTTTCTCTAAACAAAGAGGCAAATTTGGGAATGCTTAAGGATGTGGGACAGTATTCCTCCACTCGTTTTAAAATATAAAGTAAGACTCTCATTCTTATAGTGAATATGAGGCATGCATGTATCACCCAGTCCGTTAAGCTCAGAATGTAATCTGTTTGCCTTGTGTTGTGTCCTACGAACCCCACTTGAGTTAATAAAAAAAATGAAGTTAGCTTAAACACATTATGACAAGCCAGCTACAGTTTGCTGAGTGAGCCATGCTTAGACAAAGCCATGATTGTGATGTTGTGTGAACTCAAAAACTGGGACACAGCCAGCTTTTAAACTGTTTTTTTTTTCCTAGGGCTTGGAGTCAGATGCAGTTTTGACATATCCCCGAGAGTGGGAAGATTCTCTGAAAAATCTCAGCAGGTTCTCCAGGAGAAGGCTTCTTCGTTCAGGGATGGTTTCGGATTTGCAGCTCCTCAGCCTCTCCGACACTCAATCATCCAGAAATGGAAGTCTGGTTACAGAGAAGCGAGAAAAAACAGACAGCTCCCTTACGAATGTTACCCACGTATTTAATAAGAACAATATTCATTCAAGAACTCTGTTCAGAGTCATTTCTCCGAGTCCCAAGAAAGGGGACCTCTCCAGATCTCTAGATGAGAACTTTATTGAGAAGAAGCTCAAGGGTGACATTGGTGCCTACTTCCACAATCCTATCGTGGATTTTAACCGTTCCGCTCTGCCAAAAGTTGTCCCTGAGCAGAGTGAATTTCCAGAAAACATACCTGAGATTTTAATCCTTCAGTCCAGGCTGAAGGCATCTCTAGATCAAGACACTGGACAAAACTCTACCAGAGCTTCAGCAGAACTTGACAATGCTGTGAAGGAACTACAAGGTGGGCCTGTCTCTAAGACGTTCAAGGGAGATGCTTATTGGCATAAGTTGAGTGAAGTTCCTCTTCAGAACCATGATCCAGACTCCTTATGGAAGTTAAGGAATATTCAAGGGAGCCGTCTTAAACCAGGAGCACGTGGGCTACCAGGGCCACCAGGTTTGCCTGTAAGTAGAGGGCCTCTTGTGTGTCTTCTCTGCTCCTTTTATGATTGGGCAAAGCAGGAATTTAACAGAACAATTAACCAGTGGAACAGCTTGCCTTCAGAAGCTGTGGGTGCTCCATCACTGGAGGACAACCCTTAGTCTGGAATTGTATGGGGTCTCCTGCTTGAGCAGTGAGCTGGACTAGAAGACCTCCAAGGTCCCTTCCAACTCTGTTATTCTCTCCTGTTAAAAACTGTGTGAGCTGGTGAAAGTCCTATTATGGAGTAGGCGGAAAAATTATGTCTTAATTTAGATAGCAGACCAATATTCCCTATTGTAGGTAAACCAGGATCCCACACATTTTAGAATTTTGTGATGTGGTTCCATCCTGTAAATATGGATGGAAACACCTGATAGATTCATAGTGAAGAGGTGAACTATAAGAATGGATGGATGATTAGTTACCATAAATAAATAACTCTATATTGTCTTTGGATTTTCTAGGGTTGTCGTGGAACACCTGGATTAATGGGACCTAAAGGAGACAAGGTGAGTTGAACGGAAAAGATTGGAATTTGTTGTTGTTGTTAGTTGTGAAGTTGTGTCCGACCCATCGTGACCCCATGGACAACGTTCCTCCAGGCCTTCCTGTCCCCTACCATCCTCTGGAGTCCATTGAAGCTCACGCCGAGTGCTTCAGTGACTCCATCCGGCCACCTCATTCTCTGTCGTCCCCTTTTTCTTTTGCCCTCAATCTTTCCCAGCATTAGGTTCTTCTCCAGGAAGTCCTTCCTTCTCATTAGGTGGCCAAAGCATTTGAGTTTCCTCTTCAGGATCTGGCCTTCTCAAGAGCACCCAGGGTTGATCTCTTCTAGGACTGACCGGTTGAATGGCCTTGCAGTCCAAGGGACTCACAGGAGTCTTCTCCAGCACCAGAGTTCAAAGGCCTCCTTCTTTGGTGCTCAGCCTTCCTTGTGGTCCAACTTTCACAGCTATCCATTGCAACTGGGAAAACCATCGCCTTGACTATACACTCTTTTGTTGACAGGGTGATGTCTCTGCTTTTTAGTAGGCTGTCTAGATTTGCCATAGCTTTCCTCCCCAGGAGCAAGCGTCTTTTAATTTTCTTGGCAGCATCAAGGTGTAGTTTTTTGTTTAAAGATTTCCCATTTATTTGAAGGCCTCGTTTCTTTTTCATGTGGTTTAGGTCCATAGAACAAATGATTTTGAATTAATTCACCAGGAACTGGCCATACATAGACAATTTTTATTTAGGGTGTGTGGAGAGGAGGAGGAGCAGCAGGAGAAGGAGAAGGAGGAGGAGGAGGATTGTAGGGTTCTTGAAGCTCTCTAATGTTGGTGGTTTTCTTGGAGATGTTTCATTACCCAAACTAGCTAACATCATCAGTGCTACTGTGGTACTGCTCTGTACTATACTAGCATTGATGATGTTACCTAGTTTGGGTAATGAAATGTCTGCAAGAAAACCACCAAGCTCAGAGAACACCAAGGAGCCCACAGTTCTCTTCCTCCCTCCCTCCCTCCCTCCCTCCCTCCCTCCTCCTCCTCCTCCTCCTCCTCCTCCTCCTCCTCTTCCTCTTTACACCCCACTCCCTTCTAGCACTGATGATGTCACCTTGTTGGGTAATGAAACATCTGCAAGAAAACCACCAAGCTCAGAGGGCACCAAGGTAACATCTCAACCAGGTTTGGCTGAGCCATTGACTGTGTTGTCTCAAATTGCTGAAAAATGACATCCAACAATGGTTGGGCAGTGGAGCATTCGTCAGTTCCTCAGTCCTGTCTTAGCTCTTATACGAAACAACGGTTAATATCTATATGTTTTAATTCTTTTAGGGTTATCCTGGTGCGATTGGCCAACCAGGACACAGAGGCAATCCAGGAGACGTCGGTGCTCCCGGTCTTCCTATTATCTTTCTTGGTAGAAACTCCAAGGAGGACTGGCTAGCCTTCACGGTAAGTCTTCATTCCCATAGCGGTATTCGCCTCCGATCTTTTGGCGCTCCGCCTGAACATTTTAATCAAAAGATAATGAAACACGATAGAAACTCGGAGCTGGAAACGGGAGCCGGAGATTAAAACTGTCGAGGAGATAGGAACGCTAATCCACATGAATGGCTTGGCCAGATTTCAAGAACGTCTGTCTACTGATTTCAACACTTCTTTGCTTTATTACTCAAATCCCTTTGCGGGCAACTTAACTCTGAAAACCAAATTGCTTTCCTCAAAGACAGATGTCTGCAATTTTTGAGCCGCTGCAGTAATTTGAACAAATATTCAATATGTAGGGTTAGTTGCGTTCCAAGCTGTTTCCCAGACAGGGAAATGCAGATTCGCACGGCTTGTTTAAAGCATGAATTAAATGAATTTCTCCTCCGTTCCACGTCTCAAATTCATTCAGAAATGGGTCTAGATGTGCAGCATTGCTTGAGGTCAATGTTGCATGTTAAGGCGCATTTAACTGTTAGGTTGCACCGGTTATGACCACGATAGAGCCGAAAATTGACGCTGCTAAGTGAAACATTTGTTAAATGAGTTGCTAGGTGATACGGTAGCAATAGCAATAGTGCTTAGACTTATATACCACTTCACAGTGCTTTTACAGCTCTCTCTAAGTGGTTTACAGAGCCTCTTGCCCCCAACAATCTGGCTCCTCATTTTACCCACCTCGGAAGGATGGAAGGCTGAGTCAACCTTGAGCTGGTCAGGATCAAACTCCTGGCAGTGAGCAGAATCAGCTGGCAGTACTGCATTCTAACCACTGCACTACCATGGGAAGGAAGGAAGGAAGGCAGGAAGGCAGGCAGGAAGGAAGGAAGGAAGGAAGGAAGGAAGGAAGGAAGGAAGGAAGGAAGGAATAGCAGTAGCATTTAGACTTATATACCGCTTCACAGTACTTTTACACCCCTCTCTAAGCGGTTTACAGAGTCAGCCTCTTGCCCCTCAACAATCTGGGTCCTCATTTTACCCACCTCGGAAGGATGGAAGGCTGAGTCAACCTTGATCCTGGTGAGATTCGAACTGGCAAATTGCAGGCAGCCAGCAGTCAGCAGAAGTAGCCTGCAGTACTGCACTCTAACTACTGCGCCACCGCGGCTCATGCCAATAACCATCAGATGCCAATGGGCTTATTTCTTGATTTAAGCCCCCAGATCAACAGAACACAGGTGTGAAGTTTAAAATGCAGAAATCCAAACCCTGAAACTATGAAAAATGAAAAAAGGGGTCTTAATTGACTTCTGCAAACTGTATCCATTGCTGGAAATCTGATAACTCACCCAGGGGTTTAATACTTGCCCCGACCTAGACTGGCTGACTGCCATTCGAGAGGATTAAAACAGCAGTTTTCTAATATTACTTACCGCCGTTTATCTCGTCTTTTCTTTCTTATTTTACAACTTGGATTTACGTAGGTGCCTTATCCAGCTCGTGTGTCTTCCTTTGATTGCTTTTTTTAAATCACTTTTTTTTTTAATGGTTCCACCGGTAAACAAATATTTGAAATTGCAGCATCGAGGGATGCTATTCAGAATAGCAACTTGCTCGTTTCATGTTTCAGCTCTGTGTCCCCTTTAATTTTTTTCTCCCCCTCCTTAATTCTTAGTCTTTATTGGTGGTGTGGGTTTGGCTCCATCAATAGCCGCTGGATGCCGAACTTTAGTTATTTATATCTATTACTATTTTCGACGCAGTAAAAAAAAAAAAAAATCAACAGAAAGTAGGAGAAAGAGAATAAAGAAATTTAAATAAAACATACAATTATGCTTTCCAGCCTTCTCTCATTCGAGCAATTAACATCTTAATCTTTCTTCCATCCTTTGTATGCCTTTTTAGTCCCCAAGTTATTATTTTCAATATTTGTACTGCTCTGGTCTTGTTGCTTGTACAAAAGATAATGGTTGCTGATTGCTCTTTAGAGTGATTGCACATTTTGTGTTTGAAATGCTAAATTATAGTTGCTTATTGGTTCACTCATATCTTAGTTTTTATGTACACTGAGACCATATGCCCCAAAGACACTTGACCAGTAAAGAATTCTATTCTATTCTATTCTATTCTATTCTATTCTATTCTATTCTAGTCTAGTCTAGTCTAGTCTACTCTAGTCTAGTCTAGTCTAGTCTACTCTACTCTACTCTACTCTACTCTACTCTACTCTACTCTACTTCTGTTCTGTTCTGTTCTGTTTCTACTCTACTCTACTCTACTCCTACTCTACTCTACTCTACTTCTATTCTATTCTATTCTATTCTATTCTATTCTATTCTATTCTATTCTATTCTATTCTATCCTATCCTATCCTACTCTACTCTACTCTATACTCTATACTCTAATTCTATTCTATTCTATTCTATTCTATTCTATTCTATTCTATTCTATTCTATTCTATATGTGCACCTGTTTGTCCATTCTCTTTGATAACGCCAAATTTATTTCTTTTCTTCCCCTGTTTAGCAGTCTTCATTCTATCAACTTCTTCAAGCAGGATGGCCAGTAAGTAGAAACATTTTTTTTTTAAAAAAAATGATTATTCCATAATAAGGGTTTTTTTTAATCAGTTCAAGGGCAAAACGTGAAATATTAGACCCAATCAAACTAGAAACAGACATTCAGTGCGAAAGAATTTTAGCAGGGTAAACATTTCAATTGCAAGCTATCTCATGGATAGAGAATAATAGAATTGGAAAGGACCTTGGAGGTCTTCTAGTTCAACCCCCTGTTTGAGCAGGAGACCCTATACTAGTTCATATAAATGGTTGTCCAGTCTCTTTTGAAAGCACTCACAACTTCTGAAGGCAAGCTATTCCATTGGTTGATTCTCATTGGGTTGACTCATTGCGTTGAGTCAACTCAATCTCGTTGCCTTGACTTTTTGACTTCACCCAATTGCCAAAGTTAAAAGATCTTGGCTGGTGAATCAGTACAGTTAGGTGTTTTCTAAGCTACCAAAATCTGCCAACGTTTAAACAGCTAAATATACATTTTAAAACATTAAATGACAATTTAATGTTGGGTATTTTCTAGCCACCAGATGGCGCGTGGATTTTCTGTCTGAGCCAAGAGCCCTGCGTTCAAATTTTCAGCTAATGAAACACAATTTCTGTTTTAAAAAATCTCAGTATTTTTCAATTTCTGTGCCTTCCTGAGGATAGCACTTCTTCCTGCTGGGACCAAGGGATGGAAAAAAAGAGAAAACAAATATTTGAAGGTCATGAATTGACCTTGACTTTTCACTAAGATCATTGATATCAATGATCATTGATATTCTTTAAATCAATAATCAATAATTATGGTTTTTTCCCTTCTCAAACAGAGTCAGAGAGGGCCTCCAGGATCGATTGGCCACATAGGAAAACCTGGATTACCTGTAAGCAGGAAAAAAAACGTGGAATGATGAACTTGTCCATACCATAGTATAATTTTGGTTGACTTGATTTAGTTGACCTTTGTTAAGGGGAAAATTAGGCTGTTTTGGTCCCGCTTTGACGAACTGAATGTTTGATGAACATCTTAATTAGACCCCCGTTTCATGAACTCGTCTTGGCAGTCACTTTTCTCATGAATTAAATCAAAGCAAATTTTATGCCATTTTACAGGGGATCAAATGTTCAGAATTTTGTGACTGTTGACCATCTCATGCAACAATTTAGGACTTTTATGAATATCATTTACGATGCAGCCTGATTTTTTTTTTTCTTCCTCCTATACGGGAAGATTCCTCCTAAAAATATTTTTCTGGTTTTCTTATATGGGGGAAAGAACTCAACTTGCATTGCCTGTATGTAAATTGAACTTATATTTCTAGGGTCCTCCCGGATACCCAGGGCAGCCAGGTGAGAAAGGATTACCTGGTTACCAGGTAAGATTGCTACCCTCTTCTTGTGAAATTCAAAAATTTTCCCTACCAGTTCCGTGGGGGTGGCTTGGTGGGGGTGGCTTGATGGGGGTGGTCATGTGACTGGGTGGGCGTGGCCAACTTTTTAAAACTTTTTTTAGCATTTTTTAACTAAAAAAAGTTTTAAAAAAGTTCTGACGATCAGCTGTGACAATTAGCTGTACCGCGCAATCGTCGGAACCTTTTTAAAAACTTTTTTAAAGCATTTTTTTACTACCGGTTCAGGTGAACCGGCCCGAACCAGTAGCATTTCACCTCTGATCAAAGCTAAATTGGCATTAGATAAGGGTCAATGGAATCCATGGAAGGCTGGACTTGGCTCTCATGCGGCTACTCAATGATTCCAAACTAATGACACATTTAACCCTGCCTTCCAGCTCTGCCTGCTCTTCTTTTA
Organism: Pantherophis guttatus; assembly: GCF_059756535.1. NCBI lineage: Eukaryota > Metazoa > Chordata > Lepidosauria > Squamata > Colubridae > Pantherophis > Pantherophis guttatus. The sequence continues at coordinate 10,708,243 of NC_142078.1, read as the reverse complement.
CAGCACCCATACTAGATTCCAAAGACCTTTCCTTCTTCGGATCAAAAAATTCACAGATCCACATTGTCCTTCTAGTTCATCCCAGTTGTTGTGATTTCACCAAGTTGCATTCTTATTAGTAAAAAACTGAGTCGCTAGAAGCGCTTTCAAAATAGCTTGTTGGATGCGCTCTTCGAGAGTAGACTTTTCCTGAGATGCTTTTTCTTCCGTAAGGGTGAAACTGGGCCACCTGGTCTCCCAGGACATGCTGGATTTCCTGGATCAGATGGTCTTCCGGGAGTGGATCAAAACCCTGGACCACCTGGAATGGAAGGGGACCAGGTAGGAACTGTCCTCTTTGCAGGATCGTATGTAATTGTAGAGCAGTGGCTCAGTGGCGAAGACGCTGAGCTTGTCGATTGAAAGGTCGGCAGTTCAGCAGTTTGAATCCCTAGTGCTGTGTAACGGGGTGAGCTCCTGTGACTTGTCCCAGCTTCTGCCAACCTAGCAATTCGAAAGCACATAAAAAATGCAAGTAGAAAAAATAGGGACCACCTTTGGTGGGAAGGGAACAGCATTCCATGCGCCTTTGGCGTTGAGGCACACCGGCCACAGGACCACGAAGACGTCTTCGGACAGCACTGGCTCTTCAGCTTTGAAACGGAGATAAGAACTGCCCCCTAGAGTCGGGAACAACTAGCACATATGTGTGAGGGGAACCTTTACCTTTTAAATCCACATCCGTTGTCCTGAGAAAGAAGTGAAAAAAATTATATAAACGTACTTCCTCCATGGAAATGGTTATGTTTACTCTGAGTAGCAGGCCAGTTCAGAGATTGATTTACTCACAGTTGGCATGTCTGGGAGGCAACTGCACCAATGACCATCCAATCATTGAAAAGCTAGGTTGCAGGGAAACTCCTCTCTCTTTTTTTAAAAAAATACAACGCTAATTTCTGATCTCTTATTTTTCAATGGCCGTTCACCTTTCCTCTTTCTTTCCAGGGCCCCCAAGGGATTAAAGGAGACCACGGACCCCCTGGAGAAAGAGGAGAAGAGGTGAGTTGAGATAAGGGGAGGTTTAGAAGACTGGGAGGTTGGCGTGTGGCCCTGATGGCCATCAGTGTTGGGTATCTCAGCTTTAGGGTGAACTAAGTTTCTTAATCATTTTTAATGCTTCGTTTCATATAACTTTGGATGACTTCATAGAGCAAGGGTGTCAAACTCAAGGCCGCAGGGGCCAGATCCGGCCTGCAGGGTGCTTAGAACTGGCCTGTGGGATGGGCCTGGAAACAGTGAAGGACTGGCCCGTGGTACCTCTGCCAGTGAAAACAGAGTTTGGGAAGGCTGCAGGAGGCTGTCGCAGCCAGAAACGGAGTTCATGAGGGCCACGCGCAGTCCTCCTGAGCTCTGTTTTCACTGGCACAGGATTGCAGGAGGCTATCGCAGCCGGAAACGGAGCTTGTGAGGGCAACGCACAGTCCTCCAGAGCTCCGTTTTTACTGGCACAGGGTTGCAGGAGGCTATCACAGCCGGAAATGGAGCTCGTCAGGGCCACGCACAGTCCTCCCGAGCTCCGTTTTCACTGGCACAGGGTTGCAGGAGGCTATCGCAGCCGGAAACGGAGCTCGTGAGGGCAACACACAGTCCTCCAGAGCTCCGTTTTCACTGGCACAGGATTGCAGGAGGCTATCACAGCCGGAAATGGAGCTCGTGAGGGCCACGCACAGTCCTCCCGAGCTCCGTTTTCACTGGCACAGGGTTGCAGGAGGCTATCACAGCCGGAAATGGAGCTTGTCAGGGCCACGCACAGTCCTCCCGAGCTCCGTTTTCACTGGCACAGGGTTGCAGGAGGCTATCGCAGCCGGAAACGGAGCTCGTGAGGGCAACGCACAGTCCTCCAGAGCTCCGTTTTCACTGGCACAGGATTGCAGGAGGCTATCACAGCCGGAAATGGAGCTCGTGAGGGCCACGCACAGTCCTCCCGAGCTCCGTTTTCACTGGCACAGGGTTGCAGGAGGCTATCACAGCCGGAAATGGAGCTTGTCAGGGCCACGCACAGTCCTCCCGAGCTCCGTTTTCACTGGCACAGGGTTGCAGGAGGCTATCGCAGCCGGAAACGGAGCTCGTGAGGGCAACGCACAGTCCTCCAGAGCTCCATTTTCACTGGCACAGGATTGCAGAGGCTATTGCAGCCGGAAATGGAGCTCGTGAGGGCCACGCGCAGTCCTCTCGAGCTCCGTTTTCACTGGCACAGGGTTGCAGGGAGCCATCGCAGGCAAAAACGGAGCTCGGGAGTTTGTTTTCATTGGCAGAGTGCTCGGGCCACCACAAGCACTTCTGACATGAGTGACGTCGAGCTGGCCATGCCCCCCCTGGCTGTGCCCCCCCTGCCCCCCTGAGGTCAAACACAACCCTGATGCAATCCTCAATGAAATCGAGTTTGACACCCCTGTCCTAGAGCATTGTCATGGGCTCTACCAGAAGTCATCCATGGAATTGATAATCCAAGTAGGAACACAGATTGGTTGCTCCATTCATGCTCTCTCTAAGACCAACAACTTAAAATTCAATCTCATTGATGAAGTGGTGCCTCCCTCCATTGCTAGGAAGGTTCTACCATTTTATTCTTCACCGTGGCTAATTCAAAAGCAAGTAAGGAATGAGGAGCTCTTCAAAGAACACACCAGCCAGGCTCAAAAGGGTCATTTCTTAGTGTGTTTTATCCGTCATACGTGTACCTTGTATGGAGAATCAGAGATCAGAGTAGGCAAGTGAAACGCAGCCAAACTTTTTTTTTCCTTTTAGGGGTTTCCTGGAGATCCTGGCCCACCTGGAGAGAAAGGAAAGAAAGGAGCCAAGGTGACTGTAGTTATAAAGGCTTATTTTGCCGGATCCTAAAGTCAGAAAGGATTGAGTTCAACCCCCAGATCAAAAGGACTGAGATTATTTCACAATAGTATTGGGAGTTTTAAGCTGCCTTTGAGGATCCAGTTCTCATAAAGTGGATTATGGACATTTGAGGGTGGGCAGACGATTTTAGTACTATGCCCTTTCTTTCTTTCTTTCTTTCTTTCTTTCTTTCTTTCTTTCTTTCTTTCTTTCTTTCTTTCCTTCTTTCCTTCCTTCCTTCCTTCCTTTCTTCTCCTCTCCTCCTCTCCCCTCCTCTCTCCTTCCTTCCTTCCTTCCTTCCTTCCTTCCTTCCTTCCTTCTCCTCTCCCCTCCCCTTCCGTCCCTCCCCTTCTGTCCCTCCCTCCCTCCCTCCCTCCCTCCCTCCCTCCCTCCCTCTCTCTCTCTCTCTCTTTCTTTCTTTCTTTCTTTCTTTCTTTCTTTCTTTCTTTCTTTCTTTCTTTCTTTCTTTCTCTGCCCAACTCAACCAAGTGACTCTTGGTGAAGGGCAAAACAAGACATCCCCAGAAGGGTGATGGGCTTCAAAATAGCTCTCACTTGAAACCAACAACACTTCCAAAATGATCCCAAAGGGTTTCTCTCTGTGTGTGTGTTTGTGTGTTTGATGACTCTGTGCCATAGGGTCAATGTCAACTCTTATCAGTCACATCAATCCAATTTCTTCATGGGGAATGAATGAATGAACGATACTAACATTCAAATACATTTCAGTGAATGATCTACCTCTACATCCAATCCCAGAAAGGCAGAAATCAGTCAATGATAAGCAAGAGTTGAAGATGTTCTACAAACGACCCATTTGTAAAACCAGTGCAGTGGGGGCGGGGGGTGAATTATCCTCACATCGGGTGTCACCATTGAGAAGGCTGTATTCCAGGATCTACCAACAGGGCTCTAGATGAAACTCCATAGGGAAAGAGAATCTCAGCAGGCTTCTCTCCCTGTAGGAGAGAAGGTTGGTGGAATGACATACGCATCACTTATGATGGTTTATTGTTCTCCAGGGTGTGAAAGGAGAAACTGGACTTCCTGGACCTCTTGGCATTCCAGTAAGTTAGTTAACCTCATCGCTTTTTAGTCACCTAAACCATTTTGCAAAGAGCTTAGGTGGTGGCGTGTCATCCGACGACTGAATTGGGAAGAGTATATATTAATACTTGAAACAGGTTGTCATTATTACGGTCCTCGTCTTCTACAAAAATATACCATTTTGTTGCCAACGCGTTGTGCGTGATTAATGCAGCCGTTGGGTGGCATTTGAATCTTTCTCTCATGTCAACTGTTATAATCTGTGGAAGTTGTTGTTGTTAGTTGCGAAGTCGTGTCTGACCCATCGCGACCCCATGGACAATGTTCCTCCAGGCCTTCCTGTCCTCTACCATATCCCGGAGTCCATTTAAGCTCATGCCGATTGCTTCAGTGACTCCATCCAGCCACTTCGTTCTCTGCTGTTCCCTTCTTCTTTTGCCCTCCATCGTTCCCAGCATTAGGCTCTTCTACAGTGAGTCTTTCCTTCCTTCTCATTAGATGGCCAAAGTATTTGAGTTTCCTCTTCAGGATCTGGCCTTCTAAAGAGCAGTCAGGGTTGATCTCCTCTAGGACTGACCAGTTGGATCGCCTTGCAGTCTCCTTGCAGCCTCGCAGTCTCCTTGCAGCCTCGCAGGAGTCTTCTCCAGCACCAGAGTTCAAAGGCCTCAATTCTTTGATGCTCAGCCTTCCTTATGGTCCAACTTTCACAGCCATCCATTGCAACTGGGAACACCATAGCCTTGACTATACGCACTTTTGTTGGCAGGGTGATGTCTCTTGTTGCCATGGCTCTACATTAACCCTGAATGCTTTCATAAATCTGGTTGTGTCAGACCTGCCACAACTTGAACCTCCAAATAAAAGTGGAGGCTCCATTTGTTGAGAAAGGTATAGTTTTATTAGGGATCAAGTGTATTGCAGTATTGCATAGCCAGAAATGAGAATTGCACGCCAAAATCCCTACTTTTCCACCCCTCTAACTGTCCCTTAGTGCCCACCCTACTGTAACCGATCAAGTTGATGCAAGATGTTTTCAAAACAGTCAGTCCCAGCGCAGATTGGTAGGCAGCTCCCTTCTTCTTCCAGCTGGATGATCTTGAGGCATGGTCTTGAGGTGGTACAGTCTATATTTTCGATTTCCCAAGCCTCACCTTCCTCATCCCCCCTCCCCACAGTTCATAGCAGTCTGTCCCTGCATAATAGCGATGCACAGCAAGTAATAAAGTGACAACTGACAGGGTGATTGCTGAATGTTAATTGCTATTTATGAGCCATCATAGCTACTGGTAGCACCATCTCCTAAAGTAATAATTACTATCATCACTTCTAAGAGAAACGTTTCAGGTTGCTTCTAGCAGGAAATCTCACGGCGGTGCTGGTTGTTTTATTAGGGAGTCATGGGTGCCAAAGGCCTCCTTGGTGTTCCAGGTTCTCCAGGGCGCATGGTAAGTAGTTCCTCATTCATCTCCATACTTCAGGAAGGACAACAGTTGGGATTATCTTGATAACTGCCTCTGCCACTTTCAGTTGGCCCTTGAGTATCTTACAACAGGGTTCCTGGAAAGAGCAAAATATGTGCTTTACATTCAGGTCAAGTTGGGCAAGGGTTTTCATGGTGCCAGTCCATTCCCAGGGACCAAAGGATCGAAAAGTACTGATAGAAGAGAATATTTGTAGGTTGAACTTTGTGGTCCTTGATGCTCTCTGAACTTGGTGGTTTTCTTGCAGATATTGATCTGTCCCCGTCTACACACACACACACAAACACAGCCAGCCGAGGGTTAAGAAAGTACTTGGCATGCACACAGGTCGTTATCTCAAACTTGGCAACAATATAAGCACCGTCTGCCAAGAGCTTTACTGCAACAGATAACATAAAATTACATACGCATTGCAAATAGTCCAGCAAAACAATATCCCTTCGGCAGCTTCAGACGTTGTTCAAGTGACTAGCCAAAGTTCGTTTTTGTTCGTCACGGGGTTTTACCAGCCACCACCCTCTCTTATATAGTCTCTGGGGTGTGGTCCAGTGACTCAGTTCTAATCCCTAGCACGCCTCCTTAACTGCTGCAACCGTTTATCACGCCTTCGTTGGTGTGCATCCAGGAATGACGGCTCTCCTTTGCTCTCATCCGAGACACCTGGCTCCTGACTAATCTCCTCTCCCTCAGCCGGCACCTGAGACAGTGTCAGAGGGGAGGGGCCTGGAGAGGGAGGCCTGGCTGACTCCTCTTCCTCATGTTCGGAGCTTTCTTCCTCCGATGAGATAGGCTCAGAGGGCGGGGCCACAACAAGTACTGATAGAAGAGAATATTTGTAGCTCAAGGTTGAACTTTGTGGTCCTTGATGCTCTCTGAACTTGGTGGTTTTCTTGCAGATATTTCATTACCCAACTAGGTAACATCATCAGTTCTGATGGTGTTACCTAGCTTGGGTAATGGGACATCTGTAAGAAAACCACCAAGCTGAGAAAACACCAACTACCCCACAATCCTCCTCCTCCTCCTCTTCCTCCTCCTCCCTTTTAGCACTGATGATGTTACCTAGATGAAGAACAAAATGTCTGCAAGAAAACCACCAAGCTTAGAGGGCACCAAGGACCCCTACAATCCTCCTCCTCTTCTTCCTCCTCCTCCTCCTCCTCCTCCTCCTCCTCCTCCTCCTCCTCCTCCTCCTCCCTGCAAATGCCACTCCCTTCTAGCACTGGTGAGGTTACCTAGTTGGGTCATGAAACATCTCCAGGAAAACCATCAAGCTCAGAGAGCACTACGGACCCCACAGTCCTCCATCTCCTCTTCCTCCTCCTCCCTTCCAGCACTGATGAGTTGGGTAATGAATTATCTGCAAGGAAACCGCCAAGCTCAGAGGCCACCAAGGTTTCCACAGGATAGAAAAGTCAGTGTGCCAATTCAATATTGCTGTCTCTCCTGTAGGGAGAACATGGATTCCGTGGGCATCCGGGACCTGCTGGATCTTTGGTAAGAATGTTATAATTTCTTCAGTCCCTCTCTCTCCAAATCGCACCTGCTCCTTCTCCAAGCAGCGATTTACACAAACCTATGAACTCTGGAATCGGATCAACTCAGACCATCCACTGTGGCTATTTTGAAATGGCAAGCAGCCATACAACGAATCGTGCAATCATTGAAGATTGATTTCCCAACTGTCTCGTCTGGGAATTTCAGCTGGACAGGATGTAATATACCAATAAAATCCCTCTTTGCTCCGAATCCTAGAAACTGCAAAAATTGGAACTGGAATTGAGAGGACCTTAGTACGTTGCTAAACGTAATATTTCAAAAGCAGAAACAAATGGAGGGGCATAAAAAAATCCTTCCGTCGGGACTTAAAGACTTGGCTTTTCAAACAAATAGGCTGAGACTGATTCCGGGCTTTATTATTTACTACTAATTAATTATTTGGGTTAAATTATGATTTTATTGTACTTGTTTCTTAACTTGTGTTCGCCGCCCTGAGTCCTTTGGGAGAATGGTGGCATATTTATTTATTTATTTATTTATTTATTAGATTTCTATACCGCCCTACTCCCGAAGGACTCAGGGCGGTGCACAGCCAAACAATAAAAACACATACAATACAAAATTTAAAAAATAGAATAAAATCAAATTAAATAATTTTGGCCCCGACAAATTTAAAACCCCAAACTTTTAAAACCAATTTAAAATTGAATATATAAATACTAAAAAATTTAAAATTTTAAAAATCTTTTATAAAAGAGGGGGAAAAATTAGGCCAGGCCGGCCTGGTGAAATAGTAAGGTCTTTAAGGCGCGGCGGAAGGTGCGCAGATCCGGGATCCTCCGTATCTCTGGGGGGAGCTCGTTCCAGATAGTAGGTGCCCCCACAGAGAAGGCTCTCCCCCTGGGGGCCGCCAGTCGGCATTGTTTGGCTGACGGCACCCGGAGGAGCCCCTCTCTATGGGAGCGTACCGGCCGGTGGGAGGCTATTGGTGGTAGTAGGCGGTCCCGCAAGTACCCGGGTCCTAAGCCATATAAATACACGTAATAAATAAATAAATAAATAAAAGTGCATTCATCACGTTTTTCTTAGAACGTTTAGCTGAACCCTGCCTTGTTCACCGTTATTTCAGATAGTAAAACCTCAGTATTCAGGTTAAATTGCCACGTTGGCCCTTTTGCGATCAATAAGTGAGTCTTGGGTTGCAGTCGTTTGGGAAACTCAGTCTCTAAAAGGTTCGCCCATCACTGATATAAGCTGTAATAACGACTCTATATGACTGTATTATTTTTATGTGCTTCAGGGCAAGCAAGGACCACGCGGTGAGGCTGGGTTGCAAGGACCCAAAGGGACGCAGGTGAGATGTCTTCAGCAAAAGGTACAAAGCTACGGAGTGGGCTTCTTCTAAATTCCTCAGGGATTGTGGTGGCAGGGTGGAGACAGGCCCCATGTTGCTAAACCGCCAGGGAGGTGCGTGAGTGACGCCCAACTTAAGTCAAATTTATGGACCGGCTGTTCTTCAGGGCTACAGAGCGTTCTCAACTTACAACAGTCCGTTTTAGTGACCGTTCGAAGTTACAACAGCCTATTTATGACGGTCGCAGTGACCTTCTGACAAGCCAAGTCCACCGAGAAGAAGCCAGATTTGCTTAACAACCGTGTGACTCACTTAACAGCTGCTGGGATGGACTTAAGAAGAGTGGCACAAAAGGTCGTAAAATGGGACAAAATTCACTTAGCAAATGCCTCGCTTAGCAACAGAAATGTTGGGCTCAGTGGTGTACTTGTATTACAGAAATAATTTGCTATTGCCGCCTTTCTTTCCCCATTCAGCCTACAGCCTAGTTTCTCAAAATGCTGAAAATAAGTCAAAATTAGCTTAGCTTTTGGAAGTTGGCTTGTGCCTAGTTCAGGCAGGTAGTACTGTGTTTCCCCGAAAATAAGACCCTGTCTTATATTTTTTTGAACCCTGAAATAAGCGCTTGGCCTTATTGCCATGCGCTCAAAAGCCCGATTGGGCTTATTATCAGGGGAGGTCTTATTCTGGGGGGAAACAGGGTAACATATACAGTATGTGGCACCAAATAGCTCTTGAGATACTAAATTAGGATTGCTAATTTCAGATATCCTTTTTTAATTTGTTTAGGGTGACAAGGGCCCGCCAGGCCTTCTAGGGATCCCAGGGCCTCAGGTATGTCATCCTCCTCCCCCTCCTCCTCCTCCTCTTCCTCCTCCTCCATCATCATCATCATCTCCATCTCCATCACCAGAAGAATCTTGACTGTGGGTTTTCCATTGATGCTGATTAGTACGAAGGAATGGCGCTTGCCATCTTTTTTCCAACTGGTTATGTCAACACAAGAGGTTGAATCTAAAAATGACAAAGAAGCAAACAACTGAAGGATTTCTGCAGCAACAGCATTTCTTCCATGTCTTTACTAAGAGACCTCCTTCCTTCCTTCCTTCCTTCCTTCCATCCATCCATCCATCTGAACTTGGTTGCTTGCCTTCAGATGTTTTATTATCCAACTAGGTAGCATCATCAGTGATCCATCCTTCCTTCCTTCCTTCCTTCCTTCCTTCCTTCCTTCCTTCCATCCATCCATCCATCCATCCATCCATCCATCCATCTGAACTTGGTTGCTTGCCTTCAGATGTTTTATTATCCAACTAGGTAGCATCATCAGTGATCCTTCCTTCCTTCCTTCCTTCCTTCCTTCCTTCCTTCCTTCCTTCCTTCTTTCCTTCTTTCTTTCTTTCCTTCCATCCTTCCATCCATCCATCCATCCATCCATCCATCCATCCATCCATCTGAACTTGGCTGCTTGCCTTCAGATGTTTCATTATCCAACTAGGTAGTATCATCAGAGATTCTCCCTCCCTCCCTCCCTCCCTCCCTCCTTCCTTCCTTCCTTCCTTCCTTCCTTCCTTCCTTCCCGTCTTTGCTCTCTTATGTGACATTTCTCCCCCTTAGGGACCACAAGGCTTGGAAGGAAGCTATGGATTCCCAGGTCTTCCAGGTTTACAGGTGAGTTTCTCAAAGATGTTCATGACAACACAGAGTTTAATCCACCAGAACTGTTTGTCACCCTGTAGCTCTTTGAAACCAGTATCTTATCCATCTAGGGCCCAACTGGGAAGGAAGGATCCCCTGGAGCCAAAGGAGAACCAGTAAGAATTATTTTTTCCCCCTTCTTTTCTAGAGCAAACGATTGTGACTTTCAGATGGGATGGTGTTGGGTCTTCCATGAAGTTGACTTTGATGTTTTGATGCTAGAAATATGTGACTCATGTTTTGGAAACCTAATTTGAATTTAATGAAATATTCCAGTGCTCCGTTGTCTTTTGTATGCTTGTACGGTGGCTCAGTGGTCAAGACGCTGAGCTTGTCGATCGAAAGATCGGCAGTTCAGCGGTTCGAATCCCTAGTGCCATGTAATGGGATGAGCTCCTGTTACTTGTCCCAGCTTCTGCCAACTTAGCAGTTCGAAAGCACGTAAAAAAAATGCAAGTAGAAAAATAGGGACTCCCTTTGGTGGGAAGGGAACAGCGTTCCGTGCACCTTTGGCGTTGAGTCATGCCGGCCACATGACCATGGAGATGTCTTCGGACAGTGCTGGCTCTTCAGCTTTGAAACAGAGATGAGCACCACCCCCTAGAGTCGGGAACGACTAGCACATATGTGCAAGGAAAACCTTTACACTGTACCTGCAAAGGGATTTAACTCATTGTGATTATTTCAGGGAACCTGTTGGTTCATGCAAGACAAAACTATACTCAACTGCAAATGTGTGTAAATTTTCCAGCCTTATTTATTTAGGTTACTTGTCTCCTTTATTGATTTGACACAGTTTGACCTTGTCCAATGCAGTTGTGGCTTTTGTGTGATGCTTTTTATTCCTCTTCCCCCCCACAACCCCCAGGGAGCAAGTGGATCTCTTGGTTTAAGAGGGGCACATGGACAGGAAGGCCCAAAGGTATGTATTGAAATCTACAGAGAAAAACAGAAATAATTTCAAGACGGAAACATTCTAGACTCCAAGTGTTCCATTCCAACTTTGTTGGAAGCACCACAAAAGGAGAATAAGTTATTCCCGTAGTCTGGGCAGGGGCTCTTACTAATCCTTTTCTCTTTCTCCAATCCAAGGGGGTGACTGGAATTCCAGGATCTCAAGGACTTCTTGGGAACCAAGTAAGTTACCGGGTTTCTACAGATGGTCAGTTGGATGAATCACCTTTCCCAGAAAGTAAGAAAAACAGTTGGTTGTTTCTTCCTTCCTTCCTTCCTTCCTTCCTTCCTTCCTTCCTTCCTTCCTTCCTTCCTTCTTTCTTTCTTTCTTTCTTTCTTTTCTACCTTTTTTAGGGGGACCGAGGCTTAAAAGGTGCCAAAGGAGATGCTGGAAGGAAAGGTGAACAGGTAAGAGTATCATGCCATGTATCAGAAATGATAGCAGACATCCCAGCGTTAGTTTTCACTCTTAAAATCTATTTCAAGCAGCAAGAAATTCCAGGTACAGGGTGGAATTGAAAAATTTCAGCAAACAGTTCACTGCCCAGTTGCTGGGTGGGCATGGCCATGGGGGCATGGCCTACTCGGCTTCCTGCACCATGGCAGTGGGGGCATTTTTGCCCTCTCCAGGCTCCAGAGGCTTTCCTGGAGCCTCTAGGAGGGAAAAAACTGCCTTCCCCGGGCACTGGAGGCCCTCTGGAGGCCAGAAACAGGCCTGTTTCCAGACTTCCGGTACTTCCAGTAGGCCCGTTTTTCACTCTCCCAGAGCCTCTGCACATGCCCTGCACTTACCTGGCATCCAAAATGGGCCGCGTGGAGACTCCTGGGAGGGGAGAGGTGGGGTGGGTGGGGTCAGGCAGTCCTTGGAACAACCGGTTTGGTGAACCAGATTAAAATTAACATCCAGTTTTCCCGAACCAGCTGAATCCCACCCCTGATGTCAGCACTTCAGTACTGACATAAAGAGGAGAAGAAGACGCTTGACTTTTCACCTACTTATTTTCTCTGTAGATAATATCCCCTAGGAGATGGGATGGGAGGGGGGACATTCCTGTGAGTTGAAGTAGTAGAGATGGGGGAGAGTGACTTGGAAGATGGCCAATGAGACGCTGAGAATTGGGGAACGGAAAGGGAAGGTTTGGGGTCGGAGGGTCAGTGTCGGCTACGATGGAGTCGGGGACAGGTTGTTGTACTCAGTAAAAGGAAGATTTCATCAAAGACTTTTTGTTTGGAAATGCAATTTATTTGAGACGACATCGTAACCTGACACCTGGATCTACAAGACCTATTTTCTTCTTTAGAGAACATGAGGTCTGCAGGTATCAAAGATCACAGTCAAGAGATCAGCTGGTTCCATTTTCTTTTTACAGGGTGCTCTCGGTCTCCAGGGGATAAGAGGACCTCCAGGTTTTCATGGACCTTCTGGCTTCCAAGGATTTCCAGGCCATAAAGGACTACCAGGTTTTCCAGGATCTGCGGTAAGGCTGGTTTGTTTGTTTTTCCAAATTTAAGAATTAGTTGAGTCTTAATTCTGAAGTTTCAAGAGGGGAGTTTAGTGTTAGTAAATTGTGGCCACTTGAGAAGACATCATACAGTAGAAAGGAGACCTTGGATGGTCCTTTATTAGAGTTTACAAATCGCATTTACAAATTTATAGTTTTGCAAATTTGCAAGGATTTTCTGTTTGGAAACATTTAAACATTTAAATCTTATATCTTTTCAGGGAGAAGAAGGTCCAATCGGTTTCTCTGGTCAAAATGGCACCAAAGGATTTAAGGTTGTCTTGTTGTTTTAATCTCATTTGGGGACCCCAAAAATGCTGGTGAATCCTTAATGGCATCTCCCCTGAAAGCACCCTTTGGAAGTGGCCACCGATTCAAATATATTGAGGAGGCCAGAAGAACATCTTCTCTTTGAATGATGGTCAGGCCCATGACACAAGGGTGGGGGGGGGAAACGGCTGTTAAGAATGCAATACAAAACTGATTTTTTTTCTCTCTCTCTCTCTAAACTGCAGGGCAATAAAGGGCCGGATGGCATCCGTGGAAGGTCAGGACCACAAGGTAGCAAAGTAAGGATGACGTGATACTTAGGACCCTGAATTTGGTTCGGGAGTCTTGGGTTCAAATCTGCTTGTCAGCCATGGTAGAACAGACTAGGAAACCAACACCTTATAAGTAGGGGTGGGCTTCAAAAGTTTTAGCAAGGGTTGCTGGGTGGGTGTGGCCATGGTGGGCGTGGCCTAGTCAGCCTCCTGAACCCTGAGGGAGGCATTTTTGCCCTCCCCGGGCTCCAGAAGCTTTCTTTGAGCCTCCGGAAGGGTGAAAACAGCCTCCCCAGGCTCCGGAGGCCCTCTGAATGGGGCCTGCCAGGAGTTGGATTTGGGGGTTCTCCAAGCTGCACAGAATCTTACCTAGAGGTTTTCCCAAACCCCTGCAAACCCCCAGCAGCCCATCCCTGCATGTAAATCAGTGTTACTTTTATGGCAAAGCTGTAGTAATAGAACCTCTCTTCTCCCTTCCTTCATCTTCGTGTGAAACTAGGGAAGCGCTTGCCTGAGACGTTTCTTCACGTTAAGTTTTGCCCTGAACTCAAGTTCCTTTTATCTAACCCAGGGGTGGACAAATGTGGCTCTTTTACAACCTGTGGACTTCAACTCCCAAGCTGTCTCAGGAATTCTGGGAGTTGAAGTCCACAGGTTGTAAAAGAGCCACATTTGCCCACCCCTGATCTAACCAATACTTTGGTCATGACTTTTCCTCTTGTCCCTCAAGGTCATTCTGGCTATGGTTGTGGGACTGCCTTGAAGCTTTGTTTGACCATCTCTCAACCTGACCTACGTGTCAGTCTCCATTAAGTACATCAGATCAGGAAATCAACTCAATACTTTCAATGGTCTCCTGCTTGAACAAGGGGCTGGACTAGACCTTCAAGGCCCCTTCCAGCTTCTATTCTATTCTATTCTATTCTATTCTATTCTATTCTATTCTATTCTATTCTATTCTATTCTATTCTATTCTATTCTATTCCATTCCATTCCACTCCACTCCACTCCACTCCACCCCATCCCACCCCACCCCACCCCACCCCACCCGACCCTATCCTCACCAGCTTCTGAATGTTACCTCATTTGTCAAAATTTAAAAAATATTTCAGCCCTTGTACCTAGATAACGGTTCTTGTCCACCGCTCATGACCAGCAACTGAACTATTCCCAAAGGCTAGGATGCTATGGGATAATTACAGCAGCTAAGCTCCTAGCAGAGAAGGAAAGATTGATAACCAAAATACTAACACTAGTTTCCTACCCTGTTTAGGCTAGCTAGTTACCCACAAAGGGAACAAGTATGGCTTGTAGAAAGGGAGAAATGAGAGCCAACACTCATAGTAACTGCTAAACTGTTTTCTCTTTAGGGCAGGATGGGTCAGCGTGGGCTTGTTGGACTTCCCGGATCTCCAGTAAGTCTGAAGATTCCCTCCTCTTTCTAATGTACTGTATAGACTAGCTTATATTTTCTTAGCTACTGGATTTCTTGGTTGTCCCCTTTTCCACAAGGTAGCCAGAATTTGACAATTCTCCATGCTGTAAAAGAGAGTTGTGAGAAGGAGACGTTAGCTGACGTTGTACTCCATGCTCTAGAAGGTCTTCAAGCCAACTTCAGATGTGTGTGGGCTGGCTTGGTGGGTTGAGGGAATGACACACGGGGTGTGTTTTTCAAGGCATCATTGGCTCTTAAACAGAATGTTCCAGAGGTCAAACTTGGCACTGGACACTGGTCTCAAGAGCTGGGTAGATGCCTAGACATGAACAGGGGAAGAGAAAAAATAGATTTTGTTTTAATGAAATCCATAAGTTTTACCATCTGATTCATCCCACGTTTAACCAAATCATTCCTTATCCTCCATCATCTTTTAAAAGTGGTTGCCCAAAAATTGGTTTTAAGTTTTGCTTTGGCGATAGTTTAAGGGGATGTCGCCCATTTCTCTAACTGGACACACAATTGAACTAAATTACATCTCCTAATTAGGGACATGCGGATTAATCTTTGGCAAAAATGAGCAAAAAAAAAAAAAGAGTGCCTTGGATTATTGGCTACCACATTGGCTGCAGTGTTGCTCACATCATTTATTTTTTTCGTAATGTAAGTTCAAAGTATGCATTAAGGGAAGAGAAATATGTATTTAATAGCAGCTTTTAAAGGTGGCTGAGTCATTGCTTAAAAAGTTTATTTAAAGACATTCATATGAGCCAGTCCTGTGAAAATACCACGAAAATATTGTGCTGTTGTACCTATTATAACTTATTCTGTTACTTCCTCATCTTCCTGTGGGAGATCTTGAGCTACTGTGTTTTCCTGAAAATAAGACCGGGTCTTATATTAATTTTTGCTCCAAAAGTCGCATTAGGGCTTATTTTCCGGTTGGGTCTTATTTTGGGAAAAATACGGTACTAAATGCATCCATCTGGCTGACAATCTTAACTGGGGCTTATTTTGGGGGGTAGGGCTTATATTACGAGCATCCTGAAAAATCATGTTAGGACTTATTTTCGGAGAACAGGGTACTTTTAATCAAACTATAAACAATAATATAATTAAGTGAAAAAAAACTGAACAGGAACATAAAGCTTTTAATACTCTGAAACAGATTTAGTTGGAAAGACTCTGAAAGGACCTGGGTGGTCTCTAAATTTGAGAAATAAATACAAATGTCTTTAAAAGGACAACATTTCCGAGTTTTTGGGTGCAGAAGAGGAGTGAAATCCCTGGCACACCACTCCAAATCTTTGTAATATTGTCCACTTCTACTTCAAGTACAGGGAGTCTTTGACTTGCAATGATTTGTTTAGTGACCGTTCAAAGTTTACAATGAAAAACCGCTTTTCACACTTACGACCATTGTAGAATCCCCACCCCATGGTCACGCAATCAAAAATTCAGACGCTTGGGCAACTGGTTCGTTTTTATGACCGTCGCAGTGTCCTGGGGTCATGAAATTCCACTTTGGTGACTTTCTTACAAGCAAAGTCAACGGGGGAACCAGATTCACTTAACAACCATGTGACTAATTTAACAATTGCAGTGATTCCCAACCAAGAAAGGTTGTAATATAGGGCCAAACTCATTTATCTGTCTCTCTTAGCAAGGGAAATGTCCACTGCTCAATTGTGATCGTAAGTCGAGGACCATCTGTATTTGGATCCTGAGCCCTATGGAATATTGAAGGAGACCCTGAAGAATTCCTAACAGTTCTTTGTTCTTCTTTTTCTTCTTCCCTACTCTCCAACTTCCTGCTAGGGTTTACGAGGTGCTCCAGGAATCGTCGGTGCAGAAGGAAAAGCTGGTAGACAGGTTTCCATTCTATGTTATTTCTCTCCTTCTTGGGTTTCGGAAGGCCAGTTCTTCTTCCGCATTGGAACACCGAGACAGCCAAGACTTGAATCTAGTTATGGATGCTAAATGACACGGCATCAGGGGTGGGCTGTTGGGGGTCCGCAGGGGTTCGGGAGAACCTCTAGCTAAGATTCTGTGCAGTTTGGAGAACTCCAAAATCCTACTCTGGCTGGCCCCAGCCACCCCTCCCCTCCCCTCCCAGGAGTCCCCACACGGACCGTTTTGGATGCAGGTAAGTGCAGGGCACGCATGGAGGCTCAGGTAGGGCAAAAAACAGGCCTACCAGAAGTTCAGGAAGGCTGGAAACAGGCCCGTTTCTGGCTTCCAGAGGGCCTCCAGAGCCTGGGGAGGCCATTTTCACCCTCCGGAGGCTCGAAGAAAGCCTTTGAAGCCCAGAGAGGGCAAAATTGCTCCCCCTGCCAATGTGCAGGAGGCCAACTAGGCCACGCCTACCCAGCAACCGGGCAAAGAACCCCTTGCTAAAAATTTTTGATGCCCACCCCTGCGCGACATCCGTGTTCCTCTGTCCGTTTTAATCAGCAAGCTCGCCTGATCTCCCATCTTACAATATGTGGTGAGATATATCACCCATAATTAAGAAAAAGAAGACCCGGTCCTTAATATTATTTGAATCATTCATTTCCGCAGGGTCTCGCTGGGAACGTGGGAAGTCCTGGTCCAGTTGGTTTGGCGGTGAGTGGAAGCATTTTTTTTTAAAAAAAAATACTTTGTAAAGAGGCATGCATGAATCTAAACACTCGGTTTCTCAGCACTGATGGGCATTAAAGATGCAGCAAGGAAAACCTGTCTATGGAGATTCTCAATCATCCAGCTCATGGTTGTCCCAAAAGTGCTTTTTTCTGAAAGGCAACTGGACTTTCTACTTTTTCTTTTGAAGACATTTCGCTTCTCATCTGAGAAGTTCTTCAGCTCTGACTGGATGGTGCTCAATGGAAGGATTTGTACTCCTTGCAAGTCATCTGGTCATTTGCATTCTTTAATTAGAGTCGTTGAGGCCACTTGGAAGTTTACCTGTGTCCTCAGGGTCACAGGACTACAGGAACCAGGAGAACCCCTCAGGGGATCCTGAGGACACTGACAAACCTCCGAGTGGCCTCAACGACCCTCTAAAAGGATGCAAATGACCAGCTGTCTGCAAGGAATATCAATCCTTCCATTCCCCACCATCCCGTCAGAGCTGAAGAAGCTTCTTGGACAAGAAGCGAAATGTCTTCAAGGAGAAACAAAAGACACAGATAAACCTCCAAGTGGCCTCAATGACCCTCTAAAAGGATGCAAATGACCAGCTGTCTGCAAGGAATATCAATCCTTCCATTCCCCACCATCATCCACTCAGAGCTGAAGAAGCTTCTTGGATAAGAAGTGAAACGTCTTCAGAGAAAAACCAGAAAGTTCAGTTGCTTCTTGGGGGAAAAAAAAGCACCTTTGTGGACTTTCTTGATTTTTTTTTTCTCTTTCGCTTCTCATCCAAGAAGTTTCTTTGCTTGGAGTTGCAACCTTGTTTTGCTTCTTTTTTGCAGGGTCCTCTGGGTTTGCAAGGAGCCCAAGGACATAATGGTCCTCCAGGATCAATTGTAAGTGGAATCTGATGGCTTTCACTCATGTCAATGAGTAAGGGCTGGGATTTAAGTACTGGGAACTAGATATATCCAGTCTAACGAAAAGAAGGAGTGGCATGTTAAGTACTGGGAACTAGATATATCCAGAAGGATATATCGAAAAGAAGGAGTGGCATGATAGCAGTCTTCCAATATTTGAGGGGCTATCAGAGAGAAAGAGGGAGATTGACCTCTTCTCCAAAGCACCTGAAGGCAGCCCAAATGGCTGTCCAGTGGAAGATCATGAAAGAGAGATCCAACCTAGAATTAAGGAGAAACTTCCTGACAGTGAGAACAATTAACCAGCGGAACGACTTACCTCCAGAAGCTGCGGGTGCTCCATCAATGGAGGTTGTTAAAAAGAGATTGGATTGTCATTTATCCAGAATGAGATAGGAAGATTGGATTAGAAGACTAGAAGATTAGAAGACCTCCAAGATCCCTTCCCTAATATTGTATGTTCTATTATTCTATGTTCTGGAAACTGGCTGTTCGTTCATTCTCCAACCTAATGTTACGCTTTGCGGAATCTCCTTGTAAATGGCTTCTTTTTTCCCTGAAAGGGTTCCCCGGGAAAACCAGGAGAAAATGGCAATCCAGGTTTCCCAGGACTGATGGTAAGAAGCCACGTTTGAGATCTTATTTATTCCATGGACGGTTACTAGAGAATGGGTGGATACCTTCACCGTTGGCTTAGAAACTCAATTTGGTCTATGTTGCATATGCAAAAAAAAAAAAAAATAGTCCACCGAGTTAAGCTAATTTATGGTCGCCATCATCATCATCATCATCATCATCATCATCATCATCATCATCATCTTTTAATGACCCCATAATCCCTTGCGGGGTGGAGTCTGGGCAACTGAATGGAGCTAGCAGAGTGTTTTACTGGCCCGATGCCCTTCCTGTCGCCGATGCGGAGTTTTGTTCAGCAGATATATTCTCAGCATGCCCAGAAAGAGAAATATCTGCCTCTACCTAGGATCGAACTCACGTTTTAACTCACAATTAGAGTTATGGTGCAAACATGAAAATGGTTCATTAGGTCCATAAGTGTGCGGTGTATAAACCAAACCATTGTTTATCTGTGCGTTTTGTCGGCAGGGCTTTCCTGGAAAACCTGGCCCAGCCGGGCCACAAGGAGCTGTTGGCATCAACGTAAGTGAGGAATTTGCTGCCATGTGGAAGGAACTTGAGGAACACCTGATTTGGGAAGAGCTGGGTGGTCCCACAAGATCTCACCATTTCCCTCGGCAGTTCTTCTCGAGGGCGTAGTGCAGAAGTGGGATTCAGCAGGTTCTGACCAGTTCTGGAGAACCGGTAGCAGAAATTTTGAGTAGTTTGGAGAACTGGTAAATACCACCTCTGACTGGCCCCGCCCCCATCTATTCTCTGTCTCCCGAGTCCCAGCTGATCGGGAGGAAATGGGGATTTTTCAGTAACCTTCCCCTGGAGTGGGGAGGGAATGGAAATTTTACAGTATCCTTCCCCTGCCACGCCCACCAAGCCATGCCACACCCACCAAGCCACACCCACAGAACCGGTAGTAAAAAAAAATGAAACCCACCACTGGTGTAGTGATGATATGAAGATTAGGCATAGATAACCTGGCATCTTCCAGATGTTCTCCTCCATATTTCTTTGATCAGAACTTGTGGAGACATTAGGTTGTAGAAGCAGAGAACATCTCAAGCTACTTCCCTTGACACTGATAAAACCCTCCATTCCAGGGCTCTCCAGGATTAATTGGAGACAGAGGCCAACCAGGACTTGAGGGCAGAAAGGTAAGGAGTCTCAGTTAGTTCTGGCAGTTCCTTCTGTGAGAGGGATCTTGGAGTCTTAGTGAACAACCATTAAATATGAGCCAACAGTGTGCAGCAGCAGCCAAAAAAAGCCAATGTACTTCTAAATTGCATTAACAGAGAGATTCAGTCAAGATCATGGGAGGTAGTAATACCACACCTAGTGGTAGTGAGAGCACACCTAAAATACTACATCCAGTTTTGGGCACCGCACTATAAAAAAGTTGTTGAGACTCTAGAAAGAGTGCAGAGAACAGCAACCAAGATGATTAGGGGACTGGAGCAGGGGTGAAATCCAGCAGGTTCTGGAGAACCGGTAGCGGAAATTTAGAGTAGTTCGGAGAACCGGCAAATACCATCTCTGCAGTCTAAAGAGGGTTTGGTAGGTTCTAAATTAACCCTCTCTTCCCTTCCTCCTGACTTTCCATTTTGTATAGGGAGAACTTGGAATCCAAGGCCCTCCAGGCTGTCCAGGGACACAGGGGTCCAAAGTAAGTCCCTTTTTCCTCTGCTGTGCAAATCTTGGGTTTCTAACGAATCGCCGTTGACTAGAATATTCTGAATCTGTAGCCTGCCGGGAAACACTGCTCCATGCAGAGAACGTAACAAGGCGCCAAACGCACCTGTGTTTTCTGGAGAAACCTGGTTGCAATGATGGATGAGGTCAACGGGAATGCCATTTTTATTTTTTCCTGGTTTTCCTCTCTGCGTAGGGTCCAACTGGATTTCCTGGCCTGAAAGGTCTTGCTGGCCCCCAGGTATGTTCTCCTTTTCCATTTTGTTTGGGTTTTGGGAGGAAAGGGAGAAGGATTTTCTCAACCAGATCTCCTGGACATATCCATGCAGGTGTGGGGCTCCCGTATGGACATAATGTCTTCCCCTCGCTCATTTCATGTGATATTTTTCACAAATCATCTTCTTTTAATGACCCCATAATCCCTTGTGTGGTGGAGGCTGGGCCACTGAATTGAGCTGAGTGTTTACTGGCTAGATGCCTTTCCTGTCGCCAATGCGGAGGTTTTTTTCGGCAATTTTTTTTCACAAACGGATTTAAATATTTAAGTGGAGATCTATCTCACTCTCTTCCAGGGCTGGATGGGTGAATTGGGTCCCAGAGGATTCCCTGGGCCGTTGGTAAGTGTACAGATATCTGAGTGGGTCATTGAATGTTTGGGTAGATCGAGGGATTTCCTATTCTTTTTCTGAACCAAAGTTGACTGTCAACCGTCCGACCAATGGACCCAATAAAAACAGGCATCTTCAGGAACCTTAAAATCCCTCCCTTTATTGAGTACATCAAAAACCTTTATTGAATACATCATTTTGGCACTGAAGCAAAGCAAAACCAACTCTAAATTTTCCTGTGCGGCGGGAAAGATTAATTTCATCCCCTCCTCCCATGGAACAGGTCATATTGCCCAATTGGGAATAAGCCTTTTGTTTTGAGAACAGTCTACGTTCTTGGCAGACACCTGCAGAAGTGTCCCTGGCTCTCACGGTTGAAGATTGTAGCCTCCCACATTCCATCTCACCCTTCCCTCTCCCCCTGTTCGTTGGCAAGCTGAAAAGCAATAATAGCCACGGGAAGCTTAAAGCATTTTTCAGTCTTGACATGGCCATAGGTATCCATGCTCCCATCATGCAACGGCCAAACTTTCTCAATCAAACTCGCAAATCTGGAACTGATGGAGCCCGGTAGCTCGCACGGTTAGGACGCTGGGCTGGAGATTAGCAAGCTCGTGTTCGAGACCCAAACGCTGCTGTTGGGTGGGATGAGCACTCGTCCCTTGCTCCAGCTCCAGCTGGGGACATGAAAGGAGCCCCAATTGGGTGTCCTCCCAGGCAACGGTGATGTCACCATTCAATCCATTCAACCTTGGTGCTTCTGACATGAGTGTTAGGTAATCTACAGATGCTTTGTTGTGTTTTAGGATACTAGTTTGCATACTTCGGACCTTATTTTTATCTTTTACTTCTCAGGGGCCTCCAGGAAGAAAAGGGCCCAACGGGGTCCCAGGAAAACTGGGACAAGGAGGGGAACCAGGTTCTACTGGCCCAAAGGGCATGACTGGTCCACCTGGAAACCAGGTAAATAATACACTTTGAATACACCTTACCTTAGAGCCTGGCTACACAATCAGCAAATATTTTATTAACCGAGCTGGGTGGGAGTGGCAGAAAACTCATTCTTTGACTTCCCAAGATGGCCTGTAGGAACAACCAAGCTCTGTGTTAAGCTGACCCTGAAATATCGTATGGGAATAACAGAATAGAATAATAGAATAACAGAGTTGGAAGGGACCTTGGAGGTCTTCTAGTCCAACTCCCTGTTCAAGCAGGAGACCCTATACCAAATCGTTGTCCAATCTCTTCCTAAAAGCCTCCAGGGATGGAGCAACCACAACGTCCGAAGGCAACTTCTGTTCCATGGGTTGATTGTTCTCCCGGTCAGAAAATTTCTCCTTATTTCCAGGTTGAATCTCTTCCTTGATCAGTTTCCATCCATTGTTCCTTGTCTGGCTTTCAGGTGCTTTGGAAAATAGCTTGACCCCCACCCTCCTCTCTGTGACAGCCTCTCTGTGACTCCCCCCTCCTCTCTGTAACAGTTTGCTTGCAGATGTTATATTACCTAACTGTTCGTCCTAAAGTCTATTCTTTTTTCTCAAATACATTTATTGTATTCACACAGGGAACAGGTGGACCGGTTGGTGTTGATGGGACACCGGGGGACAAAGGAGAGAAGGTAAGGGAGGAAAGCAAGAGAAAGGGAAGCCATGGTGTATGGCAGGGGTCAGCAACCTGCAGCTCTGTAGCTGCATGTGGCTCTTTCACCCCTCTGCTGTGGCTCCCTGTCACTGAAAATATGCATCACAACCATCAATGTGCAACACCCACTGGCACATGATTTATTGAGCTTTTCAATTCCCAGTAGGCCAACCATGGATAAATCCAAGAAAAGAAAAGTTTCAGAAGAAAACAGAACGTTTAATTCAACTACATATGCTAGTTTTGTGGCCGCTCAAGAAATAGTCAGGCATCGGAAGGGTTTTGTGGCTCCCGGTGTTTTCTTTTCTGTGGGAAATGGGTCCAGATGGCTCTTTGAGTGTTTAAGGTTGCAGACTCCTGGTGTATAGTTCAGTGTCATTTCTGGACCATATTAGTGTTAATTACTCAACAAAAGCTGGTTTGTCTAACCCAGGGGTCTGCAACCTTAAATACTCAAAGAGCCATTTGGACCTGTTTCCCACTGAAAAGAAAACACCGGGAGCCACAAAACCTGGGTGGGTGTGGCCAACTCAACGTCACTCACTCCCACCCAGTCACATGACCCCCCCCCCCCCAGCCATGCCTACCCAACTGATCATTAGGGCAGACAACCAGTTGTTAAAAAACACCAGGAACCACAAAATCCTTTTAACATTGCTCTCTCTCCCCTCCCTCCCTCCCTCTCCCCCTCCCTCTCTCTCTGTATCTCTCTCTGTCTCTCTCTCTCCCCCTCTCTCTGTATCTCTCTGTCTCTCTCTCTCCCCCTCTCTCTGTATCTCTCTCTGTCTCTCTCTTTCTCCCCCTCTCTCTGTATCTCTCTGTCTCTCTCTCTCCCCCTCTCTCTGTATCTCTCTCTGTCTCTCTCTCTACCCCTCTCTCTGTATCTCTCTCTGTCTCTCTCTCTCCCCCTCTCTCTGTATCTCTCTATGTCTCTCTCTCTCCCCCTCTCTCTGTATCTCTCTATGTCTCTCTCTCTTCCCCTCTCTCTGTATCTCTCTCTCCCCCTCTCTCTGTATCTCTCTATGTCTCTCTCTCTCCCCCTCTCTCTGTATCTCTCTATGTCTCTCTCTCTCCCCCTCTCTCTGTATCTCTCTGTCTCTGCCCTGGCCGCTTCTCCATCCCCCGCTGTCACCCTTACCTTCTCAGGCCAGGCGAGGAGTGACTGGGAGGGGAGGGCAAGGGGCGGGGCCAGCCAGTGGTGGGATCACCTGACAGGGAGCCACAGCAGAGGGCCCAAAGAGCTGCTTGCGTCTCCGGAGCCGCAGGTTGCTGACCCCTGGCCTAACTCTAGACAAGGCAAATCTGAGCCATGTGAAACTATGGTGCAAAACCCAGCCATTGCTTAAGAAGAGGTGTGAATTGCACTATGCTAGAACATGGCTTATTTTATAAACATGCATCGTTGTTTTGGGGAAGTCGGGTTTAGGACATGGCATGGATGTGTCTTTTGAGAAGAACTACCCTCTTCAAAATCTATCTGGTGTTAGATAGGACTTTGCCCTTTCAGTGACTGCTCTCTTCATCTCTTTAGGGCAAAGATGGAGATCCTGGTGACATTGGCATCCGTGGTCTGGACGGAGAACAGGTGACATGTTTTCTTCTCGATGTCTATGGAGATTCTCAATCATGCAGGTCATGGCTGACCCAAAAGTGTTTTTTTTTTCCCAAAAGGCAACTGGCGGCTTACAATGTGCTCAGCAATAGCCTTCATCCTTTTTGTATATTTATACAAAGTCAGCTTATTGCCCACACAACTGGGTCCTCAATTTACCTACCTTAGAAAGGATGGAAGGCTGAGTCAACCTTGAGCCTTGGAGAGATTCGAATCTGCAGTAATTGCAGGCAGCTGGTCTTAATAACAGGGTGCTTTAGACCACTGTACTACCAAGGCTCCTTTATTTAAATTAAATACCTAGTAGATGCAAGAGGTGTTAAAAGCTTCTATTTTTTTTTCTCCTCTAGGGTCCCTTAGGATTGCCTGGAAGGCAAGGTCAGCCTGGAATGAAAGAGGAACAGGTCAGTAACCCCCAAAATGCTTTGAAGAATCCATCTTCCTGCTTCTTTCTTAGTTTGCAAGCAAAGTTGCACAATCTCTTTCATTTGGGCTGGTGATTCTGAGTGTCAATGAATACCTTTTGACTATTTTTGCCCGTAAGCAAAAATATGATCAGTTCTCTTCTGCCCTCAAGGAAATCCCACTGTTTATTAATTTTCCCTGATTGCAAGAGTCTCTTTCTGTGAGTTAAACTCATGTCAAGAAATGATGGAGATGTATATCTTTCAGGCCAAAAACTCACTCACTCACTCACTCATTCATTCATTCATCCATGCATCCATCATTCATTCATCATTCCTTTATTCATCATTCATTCATTCATTCATTCATCCATGCATGCATGCATCCATCATTCATTCATTCATTATTCATCATTCATCATTCATCATTCATCATTCATTCATTCATTCATTCATCATTCATCATTCATTCATTCATTCATTCATTCATTCATTCATTCATCCATGCATCATCCATCATCCATCCATCCATCCATCCATCCATCATTCATTCATTCATTCATTCATTCAGGCAATCAATTTATTGAAGCAATTTTCTATCTCATTTTGAAGCATCATCCATCCACCCACCCATCCATCCATCATCCATTCATCCATTCATCCATCTATCATTCATTCATTCATTCATTCAGGCAATCAATTTATTGAAGCAATTTCATATCATCTCATTTTGAAGCATCATTCATCCATCCATCATCCATCCATCATTCATTCATTCATTCATTCATTCATTCATTCATGCAATCAATTTATTTGCCACCCATCTCATTTTGAAGCAATTTACAACAGCACCCCCAAACTAGGTAGTGAAGCTAGTCTTGGCTGTGGGATGGCCCAGAATAATGGGATACCCCGTCCCCATCATTCAGACATATCAGAGAAAAATAAAACATCAAGAATGTTTCTAATTTTTGTCCCCCTTTGGTAAGTCTGTCTTCACTACTATTGCTGTTGGGAATGATAAGCTGATTTAGTTGTTGTTCCTTCCCAGGGTGACAGAGGAACCCCAGGAGATCCTGGCCTCAAGGGAAGTCTTGGAGAACCTGGAGACAGGGGCTTCCAAGGGCCACCAGGAGAAATGGGAGAACGTGGGAAAGAGGTAGTTACACAACCTTATTTGGGGGTTTCCCAGGCCAGTTTAGAAGAAGATGGTTTGGCTGCATCTCTAGAAAAAGAAGAGCAAAATCTAAGTCACCCAGAATGTATCATCTGGATACATTTTTGAATCCTGCTTGGCATCTCTTGAAGACCTCCGTGTCTTAGCATGTCCTTCCCTCCACAGGGTGATGGTGGTGATCCTGGAATCCCAGGCGAGCCAGGGACCAGGGGAGAAAAGGTATAATAGAAAGAGTTCTTCTTGAAGACTTTTTTTTTTCTTTTCAAAATTGAACCTAAGTTGGGAAGGAGGAAAGTGTGAATCAATAACTGTAAAACTAAGGGAATAGAATGTGATATCAGGATTGAGTGGATTTGGCTTCAGTAATGTTTTATATTTAATGGGACGTGGTGGCTCAGTGGCTAAGATGCTGAGCTTGTCAATCGAAAGGTCGGCAGTTCAGCGGTTCAAATCTCTAGTGCTGCGTAACAGTACTTGTCCCAGCTTCTGCCAACTTAGCAGTTCGAAAGCAGGTAAAAAATGCAAGTAGAAAAAAAAGGACCGCCTTTGGTGGGAAGGGAACAGCGTTCCATGCGCCTTTGGCATTGAGTCATGCCGGCCACATGACCACGGAGACGTCTTCAGACAGCGCTGGCTCTTCGGCTTTGAAACAGAGATGAGCACCACACCCCTAGAGTTGGGAACGACTAGCATATATGTGAGGGGAACCTATACCTTTACCTTTAATGTTTTACATTTTTTTAAAAAACATTTGATTTATATGCCGCCCTTCTCCGGAGACTCAGGGCGGCTTACAATGTGCTCAGCAATAGCCTTCATCCTTTTGTATATTTTATACAAAGTCAGCTTATTGCCCCCACAAACTGGGTCCTCAATTTACCTACCTTAGAAAGGATGGAAGGCTGAGTCAACCTTGAGCCTTGGCGAGATTCGAACCTGCAGTAATTGCAGGCAGCTGGTCTTAATAACCAGCTTAATAACAGGGTGCCTTAGACCACTGTACTACCAAGGCTCTTACATTGCAGTTTTCTGCTGCTGGTTCAGGTGAATGTCAATCTTTAAGAGTAACATATGGACATTTGACTAGATTGGATGATACAAGAACATCTGAATCAACCTTTCCAGATCTTTTGCTGTTCTTTCCCATCTTCTGAAGCGATTCTTCTCCTCACATTCTTCCTGGAACAGGGCAGCACTGGCACCAGAGGACTCTTCGGTTGGCCTGGGCCAGCTGGGATCCCAGGCAACGTTGGCCAAAAGGGCCTCAAAGGAGAGAAAGGTCAAGAAGGCTTTCTGGCAAGTACAAATCTGACTTACCTGCTCCTGACTTTTGAGGGGGTCTCTAACCAGCCTCTCATTTTTACACCTGAGAACATGATGTAGAACATCATGAGAAGAACCTCACCAAGAAGAACAGGAGAAAGAAACTTTGTGCTGGGATTGAGAACCTAGACTTGGGATGAGGAAGACCTCACCACCTTTGCAAAGTTGTGGGGAAGACAGAAGAGGACTCTCCGTCATTCCTATAAATAGCTTGGAGGTCCAAGGTTATCTTCAGTAGTGGGTTTCACTTACCTTCGCTACCAGTTCAGAACTGTGCGCATGTTCCCAAATGAAGCCAACTCTGACCCCACGTAATTTACGGCCCCAATCATGACCCTGTTTCCCCCCTCCCCCCAGGGTGTGTCATCAATCACATTCTCCAATGGAGCAATTTCGCGGGTTGTAGAGATTAATCCACTCCGGCTGCTGTGGGTAACCCTGGGAGACAGCCTTGAGAAAGATATGTTTGGAATGTGCTCCTGTCTTTGGCTGCTGTGTTGCTTCGTCGATTTCCCATCCCCCTTGCCTATGGCAACTCGAGAGCAGGCCAGGGATGCTTTGCAAGTTCACAGCTTCTTACTTGGCCCTAGAACAGTCTTTCTCAACCGTGGCAATTTTAAGTTGTGTGAATTCTGGGAGTTGAAGTTTACACATCTACAAGTTGCCAAAGTTGAGAAACACAGCCCTAGAGCTTCTGATGATGATGATCATGATGATGATGGACCTTTCTTTAAGAGGAAAGAGAACAGGTCAAATAGGATCTCCTCCAGAGAGTTTGTTGAAAGGACTAATTCTCTCTCTCTTTTTTCTCTATAGGGACAAGTTGGTGTGATTGGGATGCCTGGCCCAGAAGGAATCCGAGGATATCAGGTGGTATCTAGTGGGCCTTTTGGTTTCTTATAAAATTCCTTTCATTCTGCATGAATCCCTTAATGTTCTCCTGAACTTCGATGGACCATACCATAACATCGTCTTTTTCTGCCTTTTACTTATTCACTTTTGAGTTGTAAGAAAACCTGAGCATTATTTCATCATTTGGATACTGTATTTTGTGTTACAGGGAGAACCAGGAAGCTGGGGATTTCCTGGACCAGAAGGCGTTGAAGGATTAAAGGTATAGAACAGGGGTCAGCAACCTTCAGCTCTGGAGCCGCATGTGGCTCTTTCACCCCTCTGCTCCAGCTCCCTGTCACTCAAAATATGCGTCACAACCGCCAATGTGCGACACCTGCCGGCACATGATTTATTGAGCTGTTCAACCCCTGGTAGGCCAACCATGGATAAGTCCAAGAAAAGAAAAGTTTCAGAAGAAAACAGAACATTTAATTCAACTACATATGCTAGTTTTGTGGCTGCTTACAGAGTCAACCTATGACCCCCAACAATCTGGGTCCTCATTTTACCAACCTTGGAAGGATGGAAGGCTCAGTCAACCTTGAGCCTGGTGAGATTCGATCTGCCATACTGCCGGCAGCCGGTGATCAGCAGAAGTAGCCTGCAGTACTGCACATTCTACCCACTGAGCCACCGCAGCTCTTGCATGTTGAAGGTGATGCATGTTGAAAGGTGCAGATCCTGAACAGCTGGAGAGAAGACAGAGGAGGTTGGCTTGGACTAGAATTTTTGTGGAGTGTACAACATGTATGATACTCTCACCTTAGTGCCTTCTTCACTCAAAACTTGCAAGATGGTGTTGTTGTTAGTTGCGAAGTCATGTCCAACCCATCGCGAGCCCATGGACAATGTTCCTCCAGGCCTTCCTGTCCTCTATTATCCTCTGGAGTCCATTTAAGCTCCCACCTACTGCTTCAGTGACTCCATCCAGCCACCTCATTCTCTGTCATCCCCTTCTTCTTTTGTCCTCCATCGTTCCCAGCATTAGGCTCTTCTCCAGGGAGTCCTTCCTTCTCATTAGGTGGCCAAAGGATTTGAGTTTCCTCTTCAGCATCTGGCCTTCTAAAGAGCAGTCAGGGTTGATCTCCTCTAGGACTGACCGGTTGGATCGCCTTGCAGTCCAAGGGACTCGCAGGAGTCTTCTCCAGCAACATAGTTCAAAGTGCAAGATAGTAAAGTAATCTAAAGCCACTGTTGAGTATCTACCATGCTTTTCTTTTTAGGGGAATCCAGGTCCTCTGGGTCAGAAGGGGTCAAAGGGAATAGCTGGCATGATGGTAAGTTGTGTCAAATGGAGCATTTGAAGTTCTTGATTGGAATATTGTGAGTGTCACCCACAAGTCCTGCTCAAAGTTGACAAGCTGAAGACAACCTGATCCAACCAGTAAATTCCTTTTTAAAAAAAAAAAAATAGTTCCAGTTGCACTTGTCCAGTAGGAGATAAAGAATTCTCATCCATCGCCATCTTCATGCTTTTCCAGAACTAAAGGATCATTGGGTAGAATCTGAGAATCTGACATGTCTATGTGGCCAAACGTGGCTTGAAGAGATCCAAACAGAAAACGTACAGTATTCCCCTTGATCTTTTGCAGGGATCTCCAGGAGAAAATGGGAAGAAGGGGGATCAGGGATCACCTGGATCTTTGGTAAGGAAGGGCTAACAAACCGATTTGTAATTTAGAGGATTTTAAGGTTAAGGGCAGAGATTGTTGGGAAAATGGTCTTTGTTACCAAGCTGAGTTCCTAGAAGAGAAGAGAAGAGAAGAGAAGAGAAGAGAAGAGAAGAGAAGAGAACAGAACAGAACAGAACAGAACAGAACAGAACAGAACAGAACAGAATAGAATAGAATTCTTTATTGGCCAAGTGTGATTGGACACACAAGGAATTTGTCTTGGTGCATATGCTCTCAGTGTACATAACAGGAAAGATACGTTCATCAAGAATCATAAGGTACAACGCTTAATGATAGTCATAGGGTACAAATAAGCAATCAGGAAACAATATCAATATAAATCGTAAGGATACAAGCAACAAGGTTACAGTCATGCAGTCATAAGTGGGAGGAGATGGGTGATAGGAACGATGAGAAGATTAATAGTAATGCAGACTTAGTGAATAGTTTGACAGTGTTGAGGGAATTATTTGTTTAGCAGAGTGATGGCGTTCGGGAAAAAACTGTCCTTGTGTCTAGTTGTTCTAATAGAGAAGGAAGTGATGGGGTGTCTCCTTTATGAGCTTGGTTCATTCTTTTGTGGAGGGTGTTACCATTTGGTGGGTTGTTTTTTTGTGTGTGTTGCAGGGGTCATCAGGTCCTGTAGGCCTCAAGGGAATTCAGGGTCCTCAAGGTCTTGATGGCCAGAAAGGAGACCAAGGAATGACGGGAGAGAAAGGAACTGGTGGGCTGCAGGTATCTACCATCTCTGTTGGTTGAACATGATTGGATTTGTCCACCTTCATAACATTTGAATAGAATAGGATAGAATTCTTTATTGGCCAAGTGTGATTGGACACCCAAGGAATTTGTCTTTGGTATGTATTCTCTCAGTGTACATACAGAGAATAAAATACATTCATCAAGAATAGAAAGATACAACACGTAGTGATAGTCAAGGTTACTAATAAGCTATCAAATCATACTAGGAAACAAGTAAAAACAATATAATTGAAAGAAACAAGCAACATGGTTATAGTAATAAGTGGGAAGAGATAGATACTAGTAAGGAAGAGAAGAATAATAGTAATACAGTCTTAGTAAATTATTTGTCAGGAGTCTGACATCAGAGAGGCAGAAGAACAGCGTGAGCCTGTTCCCAGTGTGCGCATGCGCAGAGCTGCCAGGAGCCAGGAACAATTAAGGAAACAGGGTCGACTTGGGAGTAAGGCTTGGAGATGATTGGCCCCTCCCATAAGACATAAAAGAGAAGCGAACGGGATGTGAGCTTTTACAGGAAGCGATTAGTTCATCTGGTCAGTAAAAGCTCTGGAAACGCTCTGTTTGACTCTGTGCTAAGTTTGGCTTTGCCCTGCGTGTGGCAATTAGTTCTCTGGCAGCATTCCAAGGGAGATAAGGTGAGTGTTTGTAAACACTACTCTGAAAGACTGTTTGAGAAGCCTTTCAGACTGGGAATGACAATAATTCACAGCCGTATGAATTAAAGAGGTTTGCTGGGACTAAGACTGTGCTGTATACTTTCTTACATCAGAACACATCCCACTTTGTTGACTTCAAAGCATAGAATGCCTGGCGTGGGTTGCAATTGTCCCCAACGTTTTGCAAAATCTCACACGAGTCTATTTACTCTTCTTCTGGTTTTAGGGCCACGCTGGGCCACCAGGTCAAAGAGGAATGCCTGGAGAAAGGGGAGTGGGTGTAAGTGTCAGACTTCGATGCTATCTCAAAATAAATGAATTTCCAAACTGTCAATCTTTAAGGAAATCTTTTCTTTAATTGAGCACAGCCACCGGATCATGACTCGATGCGGACAAGACTGACCTTTTGCCCCCCAATCCCTCCCTTTCCGATCCCCAAATCTCTGCTTCTCATTGGCTATCTTCCAAGTCATTCTTCAGACTTCTTGTCTCGTCATTTCCCAGGAATGTCCCCCCCTCCTCATTTCCACGACAACCCGACTTCAAAGGGATTTAGCAGGCAAAAGTTCAGAGCTTATCTCTCTCTCCTCTGCTCTCTATGCCAGCGTTGAAGCGCTGACAGCAAGTAGATTTTACCTACAGGATTTCCCCCCCCTCTGGTGTGAAGAACTTCTAAATGGAGATGCATCTGAGTCCGTCAAAATGCTTTAAATAAATTGCTGGGCCCCTGTCTTGCTTCTCTGTGGCAGCTCAGTAGTATAATACCCTGTTTCCCCAAAAATAAGCCCTCCCCGAAAATATTTAACTGCATGCGCAGCCAGTCCCCACCATTTTCTCTGGTTAGAGTTAGGGAAACAAAGCTGTAAATCAGGTAAGACAGCAAAAGGATCCCCGTCTTGCTCCATGCACCCCAAAATAATACCTCCCTGAAAATAAGGCCAAGCGCTTATTTGGGGGTTCAAAAAAATATAAGGCAGGGTCTTATTTTCGGGGAAACACGGTACTTCAGATAGCTCTTAAACTCCAGGTTCTCATTTTAGGGTCCTCCAGGTGGAAAAGGAGAACCCGGATCAGCAGGGAATTTTGGTCCTCAGGTAAAGTACCTAGATTAGACATCGTAACACCTTTTAAAGCTTTTTTTATATCTGGGTTCCCCCCCACTTTCTCAGCACACTGAAAAGCCATCTTCTCTTCCCCAAGAAAGGTTTGCAATCATTGTCAGACTTCTCAAATATCACAAATATCTCAAATGATATCTCAAATATCATTGTAATTCCAAAATGCAAATTTTCTTCATTGCCAAAGTTAGTATCAGGGTTCCAAGAAACACCCTCAATGAAAGAAGACTCCGAGGCTTGAAGTTCCTCAAAGGTTCCATTTAATAAAATGTCATATTGGCACATCTGGGAAAACCCGAATCTGAAAGCTTCCAGGTTTTCCCCACCCAAAGGAAAGTCCAAGTCCCTGCCCAGCACCCACAGGTCCATCACATGGTTCAATCCAAGCACCATCCCAACTGGAGATGCCTCCCAGTTCCAGCCCTCCAGGTGCAGGGCAGGATGTCCTTGACTCTCTGAGAAAGGAATGTTATTTTGACTACATATCTCCCCAGCTCCATACAATCCTCCCTCCCAGTTTCCCACAGCACTAAATATTGCAGGCCTGGAAGTCCAATGCAAAAGATGGCTTCCAGGCCTGACAGGTAGGTTTCTCGTGCTGACAGTCCAGGAAGGTATTCTCTGAAATGAGCTGTTCTTGATGTGATTCTCAGTATTTCTGGAAAAACGAAAAAGAAAATCCAGCTTTTCAGAAGAATCGTTGGGCTGCAGTAGTTTGCAAGAGTGAATGAAGAGTTGAGATTTGTTAGTAGACTTCAACTCCCAGAATTCCCCAGCCAGCCCAGAGGCTTTCCCAAAACATCTTCTTGGCCAATGATGGAACTCTGGTTGTTTGGCTGCTGAAGGCCAGACTCTACCGGCTGGGGAATTCTGGGAGTTGAAGTCCACAAGTCTTCAAGTTGCCAAGGTTGGACACCTGTGTCTTAGACCTTCTTGCTTCATCTCTGTCTTTCAGGGGGTTCCAGGATCACCAGGTGTAGCTGGCGAGAAAGGAAGCAAAGGGACAAAGGTATGAATGGACCAGCTTTTGAAATTGTTCTGGAGTTTTTCTTAAAATGGGAGGAAAAATCCCTCCGTAGCCAGATCTTATTTCCTGAACAGAATCCTTGAAAAATGTAGAAGGATGCTTTCAGCCTGTCCCAAAAAAGGGATGCATCTTTTCGAACAGTGATACACAAAAATATAAATATATATATTTCCATTTTCATTTGTCCTTCTCCTTCTTAGGGTGAACAGGGGCATGAGGGGAGAATCGGAAAGACGGGTAAAGCTGGCAGAAAGGTAAGAATTGGTCTCTTTTCTCCCCCAAGGAGCCATCTTGCTCTGTGACGGTTTGAAGAGTTGAGGTTGAGATGTTCCTTCTCTTTCTCCATCTGCTGAAGCTAATGGAATTGTGTGTTTGTGTGTGTCCCCCAGGGCAAGCGTGGTAAAGCCGGTTCTCGATCTCCAAGAGGTTCCAGAGGCCACAAGGTAGGTAGACTTACTTACCGCCTCTTTCTCCTCTCTTCCCTTCCTGTTCTTTATCAGGGAGGCAAGAATAGGTACAGGGGAGTTTCCATCCCCTTCCATTGCTTCTCCTAACAAGCGTTTGGCTTATGGCTGCTGGGATTGGTTGGTGGCTAACTGTCCTGGGTGGCGAAAAACCCAGGACGAACCCTCCTTCTGCAAATTGACCGCACTGAAGTGCATGGGACGGAGGGGCCGTGGCCCATTGCCCAAGGCGAATGAGTGAGGTCATGCCAGCCAAGGAGAAAAGTCAGAGGAGAATCGCCCGAGTAAGAATGCTGGTGAAGAAGGAGATGTGGCCAAGGGTAGGAGACGAAAAGTCGCCATTCCGTCTTCTTCCACTGGCCTGCAAGACTTTAAGATAGTAAGGTAAGGTCCTAGCTGAAAAACTGGTCGGAGTCTATGATACGAGTGACGGGTGTTTTTCTCTCTTCCAGGGTTCTCCGGGTGAAAAGGGTCTCCCAGGTGTCCGTGGACCCCAGGGCATATCTGTGAGTCTGGCATGAATGCAAGGGGGGCGGGGTAGACCCTTGCTTGTTCTCCTTCCTAGGCTCCTGCCCAGCCTTCCAACAAACTCCAGATTTGTAGAGCCCTAATACTGAAAGTGATTTTTTCCCTTTCAATGTTTTTCCAGATGGTGTTTGTTTCAGCAATTATTATTTTTCTGAACCTGCTGGCACTCTCCCCTTATTTTTTTTAGTATCTGTAGCCAAATCCTGGCAACCTTACTCTCTTAGCACCAGAGTCCCTTCCCCTCCTCCTTTCCTTTTCTTTCCTTCTTCTATCCTTCCTTCCCTCCTCTTCCCTCCTCTCCTTCCTTTCCTTTCCTTCCCATCTTCCTTTCCTTCCTTCCCTCCTTCCTTTCCTTCCTTCCCTCCTTCCTTTCCTTCACTCCTTCTCTTCCTTTCCTTTCCTTTCCTTCCCTCCTCCCTTTCCTTTACTCCTTCTCTTCCTTTCCTTTCCTTCCCTCCTTCCTTTCCTTCCCTTCCCTCCTTTCCTTTCCTTTCCTTCACTCCCCTTCCCTCCTTCTTCCTTCCCTCCCCTCCTTCTCTCCTTCCCTTCCTTTCTTTTCCTTTCCTCCTTCCCTTTCCTTCCTTCCTTCCTTCCTTCCTTCCTTCCTTCCTTCCTTCCTTCCCTTGCCTCCCTCAGATCAGTCAACCTTCCTAGCCTCAAGAACTTACACCTTTTTTCCTCCTCCCTTCCCCAATTTTAGGGGGCTTCTGGATTTCGGGGCACGAAGGGCACAAAAGGGCCCAGGGGGCATAAGGTGAGTGCTGATGGCTAGTGAATATACATATTAGTTACCCCTCTTTACCCACGTAATGATCTGATGGTCATAATTCTTCTTCAAGCTAATCCACCTTTTTACATGCCACAAAGTCTTCCCGATGTCTTGCTTCTTTTTTCTAGGGTGACAGGGGCAGCAGAGGGCTTCTTGGACCCCAAGGTGATCCTGGCTTTAAGGTGAGGATGACATCGGGGTGCTGATATTCATCCTAGAATTTGAACACCCTAAGTTTGTGATCAAGAGGTCTCTGTAGGAGTATCTAATGCCTTCAGACAGAATCTTGCCAGAATGAAGCAAGGATCTGCATAACTATAGATATTGTCACGGCCGACATCCTGCTACCATCGCTTCGCATCTGGCCGCCTGACATTTTTGCAATGGGGAGAAGGGGGGGAGAATGAAATGTGGGAAGACAAGGGGGGTCTGGGAGCCAGGTAGTGCCACCCCAACAAAGGGGGATGCACCACTCCAGCATAAGATCACTTAAAAGAATGTGGAGATGAAGCAATTGCACACAGAGATCCGTTTCCCAAACAGCCTGAAACTTTTCAATTGGTCAAAGACTGATAACAGGGAAATCTCGGGGAAAAAAGAAACTTAACTATATTGTTTGCGCTCCAATTCAGCAGATTCAGCTTTGCTACTTCTATAAACCATTTTTTGCATCGGTAAAATATACTCTTGGCCAAAAGAATGGTCCACAGCATCTGTCGGAGCTGCCTCCGTTCAATCCCTAGGAAAGAGAAACCCTTGACTCCCGAGCCTTATCCCGAAGGACTCTTTACAACTATTTGGGACTCATCTGTGAATGAACAGAATTCACAGCTGTTGCCATAAAAGAGTTTTTTTGGGGGACTACTCGTGTGTTTTACTGACTCAGGAAGCCTCGGTCACAGCGACCTCCAAAGTCCCCTTCGCCTCTGTTATTCTATTGTTAAGCAAGAGAGCAGTCCTCATGGAATTCCGTTGGCCTCTTTCAGGGAGAGGATGGCCTCGTGGGTCTACCTGGGAGGCTAGGACCGAAGGGGAAACAGGTAAGCTGCTTTCAAGCTAACTTGAACGGATGCTGACATAGCACTGGTTGAAATCCCTCCTTTTTTTTTTATTTGATTTATATGCCGCCCTTCTCCGGAGACTCAGGGCGGCTTACAATGCGTTAAGCAATAGCCTTCATACTTTTGTATATTTATGCAAAGCCAGCTTATTGCCCCCACAAACTGGAAGGCTGAGTCAACCTTGAGCCTTGGAGAGATTCGAACCAGCAGTAATTGCAGGCAGCTGTGTTAATAACAGGGTGCTTAGGCCACTGTGCTACAAAGGCTCCTTTTACACACCTAGGCACCATAATATCGTACCGTTGCATCTTATGCCTGTAGGAAAGTGCAAAGAAGGAAGAACAAATGCCTGATGATACACTTTTGAGGGAGGAGTGTATGAAAGCCATTTCTGAATTATTTTTTACTTTTTTTCCCCCAGGGTGCTGTTGGCCTTCTCGGGGCCCAAGGTTATGCTGGATTTCCTGGTGTTCCAGTAAGTGCCTTTATTTTCCTGTGTAGATTTTTTTTTGGTTAAGGAAAAAGGAGAGATGAAAGTCGTCATCTTTGTCAGGGTTCCGACAATGCCCTAATTAAATCACGAGTCTCGAGCCAAGCTTCAAAAATAATCCAGTTATTTATTAGGAGCTACATGTCGGCAGGTTCCCAAGTGAAGCCAGCTCTGACCCTACGTAATTTACACTCCAATATGATCCTGTCCCCCCCCCCCCGCCTCCCCACAGGGTGTGTCATTAATCATATTCACCAACAGAGCAATTTCACAGGTTGTAAGGGTCACTCCCCTTGGCTGCTGTATGCTGTAGGTAACCCTGGGATACAGCCTTGAGAGAGATAAGCGTGGGATGTGCATCTGTTTTGGGCTGCGGTGCCATTTCGCCGGTTTCCCATCCGCCCTGGCCTATGGCAACTTGAGAGCAGTCCAGGGATGCTTTGCGAGTTGACAATCTTCTTTTAACAACCCCATAATCCCTTGTGGGGGGGGGAGCCTGGGCAACTGAATGGAGCTAGCAGAGTGCTTGAATGGCCAGATGCCTTCCCTGTCGCCAGTGCGGAGTTTTGTTCAGCAGATATATTCTCATTGTGCCCAGAGAGAGAGAGAAATATCTGCCTCTACCTAGGATCGAACTCACAGCCTCCTGACTGTGAGGCCAGAGCTCCATCTCTCTAGGCCACCGCACCTCTCCTAAAAAGGAGAGATGAAAAGAAGAGAAGGAAAACATTGAACTGACTGCATGTTAAATTCCTCATCTGGATGTGCCAGTTCTCCTCTAATGCTTTGTAAACACACCTCTACTTTATGGGTCAAGCTGGACTTATCTTTCTCCCCCCTCCACACTTCGCTTTCCACAAATATGTATTTTCCTAATTTTCCTAGGGCTACCTTGGATCAAAAGTAAGTATTTTCCCCCCTCTACCTTGCTTAGATTCCGCCCACCCTCCTTGCATTTCTCTGGAGTTTCCCTAAGCTGGCCTCCACCCCAATCCACCCCATAGATCCGTGATGGTGAACCTATAGCATGCGTGCTCCCTCTCTGTGGGCATGTGAGCCGTCGCCCCAGTTCAGTTCTGTCGCGCATGCGCGAACGCCAGCTGGTTCTTGGATCTCTGCTGTGCATGTGCAGGGGCGGGGCACATGCAGGGGGGCCGGGGGTGGATGCACGAGGGGTGGGGGCCCATGCACGCATGCGCAGGGCATGGGGCACATGCAGGGGGCATGTACGCATTGCATTTTGGGGGTTCGGGCGCGCGCATGCACGCATTTGCACACGTGTGTGCTTTGGGCACTCGGTCCGGAAAAGGTTAACCATCACTGCCATAGATCTTCCTTCAAATAAATAAATAAATAATAAATACATGTAATAAATGCATGCCAAATTTTGCAGCTTGGTGTCTTTGCAATTTGCCAGAGGGACCGTGGACTTCTGTTGACTGGGTGGTACGTGGTTTTTCAACAGTGGATGCTGGGCAGCATGTAAACATTTCTCTACATTATCCAAATATGGATAACTCTCTTCCCCACTTTTTTTCTTTTAAATAGGGCCTGAAAGGATTAGAAGGCAACCAAGGACCAAAAGGGAAAGTAGGCTTACCTGTGAGTTAAGTCCCCTCTTCACTTTTCTTAGCCCCGTTCTTCCCCTCTTTCCTCCAGGAGGACTAGAAACACTTCATGTCTTCATGTGACAACTACTGTATATTTTCTTCAAGGTGCCTTCTTCTCTACAAAACCAAGGCAAGCCTGAAACAGTATAGTACCAGATATAGATAGATAGACAGAGACAGATAGAAGATAGATGAGAGAGGGATGGATGGATGGATGGATGGATGGATGGATGGATAGAAAGGTAGACAGACAGACATAGATAGATGATAGCTAGATAGATTAGATAGATAGATAGATTATAGATAGATAGATAGATAGATTATAGATAGATAGATAGATAGATAGATAGATAGATAGATAGATAGATGATAGAGAGAGAAGATAGATGATAGAGGGATGGATAGATGGATAGAAAGGTAGACAGACAGACATAGATGATAGCTAGATAGATTAGATTAGATAGATAGATGATAGATAGATAGATAGATAGATAGATGATAGATAGATAGATAGATAGATAGATAGATAGATAGATAGATAGGTGATAGATAGATAGATGATTGATAGATAGATGAGAGAGAGGATAGATAGAGAGAGAGGGATGGATGGATGGAGGGACAGATGGGTGGATAGACAGACATAGATTAGATAGATAGATAGATAGATAGATAGATAGATAGATAGATAGGAGAGAGGAATAGATAGATAGATAGAGAGGGATGGATGGAGGGACAGGTGGATAGACAGACATAGATTAGATAGATAGATAGATAGATAGATAGATAGATAGATAGATAGATAGATAGATAGATGAGAGAGAGAGGATAGAGAGAGAGGGATGGATGGAGGGACAGATGGGTGGATAGACTGACATAGATTAGATAGATAGATAGATAGATAGATAGATAGATAGATATAGATAGATAGATAGATAGATAGATAGATAGATAGATAGATAGATAGATAGATAGATGAGAGAGAGGAATGGATAGATGGACGGAT
The DNA here is from genome assembly GCF_059756535.1 of Pantherophis guttatus. Taxonomy (NCBI): domain Eukaryota; kingdom Metazoa; phylum Chordata; class Lepidosauria; order Squamata; family Colubridae; genus Pantherophis; species Pantherophis guttatus. Next base: position 10,669,187 of record NC_142078.1, on the reverse strand, counting down.
GGATGGATAGACAGATAAACATAATAGATAATAGACAGACAGACATAGATAGAATAACTGTACTGTCACTCTGAATGTACACTAATCGACATGCATTCAAATGAAATTTTGTTGCATGCAGCTCTCAAAGGGTTACCACCTCCGATGTAGACTACATAAACATTTCAAAATCCATCCTAAAACGGGTAGACTGTTTGTACTCCATGACGCATGGGTGGCATTATCAATATCTCCTGGTTTTTTAGGGCAAACCTGGTTCTCCTGGACCACCCGGAGCTTCTCGGATTGCCTCCAAAGAAGATCTGAGGGTAGGTTTAACTCTGGATTGATTTGTCAGCGATCTATTCGTTTGTTCTGTCCATGCCCTTCTCGGGAGCCTTCGCCGACAGCAGAGTTCCCAGAGCATCCATACTTCTCCTATCCTGTTTTAACTTCTATAGGTCTATTCTTCCCACAAGAATTTCAGCCTGGTGTGGGCACTTATGGAGAACTTACGGCAGGAGCTGAAACGCCTGACTGATGCTCCTGATGGCACCAAGGACCGCCCAGCTACTACCTGCAAAGAGCTTTTGGTGGTTCATTCCCACCTATCAGATGGTGAGAAAAACTAGGTCCTTCCTTCATTGGATGATCCTGAAAATGTTGAGGTCCTCCTAGATTTTTAAAGCTTTGTCTTGTGATGGAGGATGCAGAAGAATGGAAGATTGCATATTCTTTGCTCTCGTTTGAACTGGTTCTGATAAAGGTGCTACTTGGGAATGGATCGGGACTTTCCCTTAGTTGCCTAAGCCAGGGCTCTCCAAACTCGGCAACGTTAAAGACTTGTGGACTTCAACTCCCAGAACTCCCAATGGCCTGCTGAGGAATCCTGGGCGTTGGAAGTCCAGAAGTCTTAAAGTTGCCAAGAAAGACGAGAAGACTTGCAAGGGAAAAGGAAGGAAGAAAGAAGGTGGTATGGAGAAGACACGTCCTTCCATCGATTCAGCTCGTTGTTAAAAGCCACTACTGTGACTCATGACTGCACAGTACAATTTTCCATACTTCCTTCTGATGGATGAAGAATATTATGTTCACAAGGATGTTATATCTATATCTCTATATATCTATCTCTCTCTGTGTGTGTGTGTGTGTCTCTCTCTCTGTCTCTCTTTCTGTCTCTCTCTTTCTCTCTGCCTCTGTCTGTCTCTTTCTCCTGTCTCTCTGTCTCTGTCTGTCTATCTCTCTCTCTGTCTCTCTCTCTGTCTCTTTCTCTCTCTGTGTGTGCTTCTCTCTCTTTCTCAGTCTGTCTATCTGTCTGTCTCTCTCTCTCTTTCTCTGTCTCTCTCTCTCTGTGTCTCTCTGTCTCTCTCTCTGTCTCTTCTGTGTGTGTCTCTCTCTCTTTCTCAGTCTGTATCTGTCTGTCTGTCTCTCTGTCTCTCTCTGTCTCTCTCTCTGTCTCTTCTGTGTGTGTCTCTCTCTCTTTCTCAGTCTGTATCTGTCTGTCTGTCTCTCTGTCTCTCTCTCTCTGTCTCTTTCTCTGTGTGTGTGTCTCTCTCTCTCTCAGTCTGTATCTGTCTGTCTGTCTCTCTCTCTGTCTCTCTCTCTCTCTGTGTCTCTCTGTCTCTGTCTCTCTCTCTCTCTCTCTGTCTCTTTCTCTCTCTGTGTGTCTCTCTCTCTCTTTCTCAGTCTGTTTATCTGTCTGTCTGTCTCTTTTTCTCTCTCTCTCTCTCTCTCTGTGTGTCTGTGTGTGTGTGTGTGTGTGTGTGTGTGTGTGTGTGTGTCTGCCTCTCTCTCTCCTCTCTGTACAAAAGAGATTAATTTAAGTAACTAGGAAGAGATGATTGAGTTACCTTCAAGAAGACTATATTCTACAGAAAGGGGAATCAGCTCCTAAACTGGGATTTGGGATATAGAAGAAGCAGATGGAATCACAACTCACAACATCTCCCAATTCCAGTTGGGATGTTCCGATTGGGTGTGCCTTTGAAATAATGCACCTCTTCTCTGCATTTTGCATGGGCTAAAAAAAAAAAAGATTAATTTTCTCTCTTTCATTCCAAGGATATTATTACATCGATCCCAATCAAGGCAGCCCCCGAGACTCTTTGATGGCGTTTTGCAACTTCACAGCGGGAGGAGAGACCTGTATTTCTCCCGTGCAAAATCAGGTAAGGTGTGGGGGGGGTCGTCCTGCAAACTTTTCTATAAAGTTTCAAGCAATCTCTCTCTTTTTGGACCCCACACTTTCTTTTCTAGGGTGGAATCGGAAAACGAGGAACATAGGAAGCAGCTCCATAATGTATATATTTTTTCGGTGGAGATGAGAGTCTGAAAGCAGACTAATCCCCTGCGGTTTATATAATTCTACATACCGTATTTTTCAGAGTATAAAATGCACTTTCTCCCCCCCTAAAAGAGGCTGAAAATTTGGGTGCGTCTTAAACTCTGAATGTAGCTTTCTTGAAGCTTTTTTTCAGCCCTAATGAGGCGTTAGCGAGTGAAGCGATCTTCCGCGCTTCGCCTGCTTTTCTCATTGCTTCTCTCTCCAAAGATCAGCTTTGCTTTAGAAGCTGTTTTTTATCCCGACGTAGGGGATAAAAACCAGCAAACTAATGTGCTGAAGCTGACCAGACTAAGACATCTGGCTAGGACGCTAGCCAGATGAATGGCTGGTAGACAGATCCCTCCCCACTATTTTTCTCCCCAAAAACTAAGTTGCATCTTATACTCTGGTGCATCTTCTACTCCGATAAATACGGTAAAATCGAGGTTTTAGAAGAGAACTCTGCACTTTCTTTAAATTTGCAGGTCCCGCTCAAGGCTTGGTTGAGATCGTATACATCGGAAGGCAAGTTTGAGTGGTTGAGTTCCCTTCCAGAGGGTTTCCCGGTAAGTTTGTCTGTAGTGGTGGGGTGTCAGGCTAAGCCCAAGAACAACAAAACAATCCGGGCCAGAGATCAGTTCTTTTATTGCTTACACACAATAGACAGAATCTTGCCGGATTAAACCCTCACTATTCTTTCTTTGACGAATAAACCCTGGGAGAGTCTAAGGCAGTGATGGCGAACCTTTTCGGCACCAAGTGCTCAAACCGGAATGTGTACGTGTTGGAGCACGTGACCAACTGGCCAATGCTCATGCGCTGGTCTTCCAGTTTCCAGCTGTTCTTCGGGTTTCCGGTGCGCAAATGCAGCTCAGCCAGCTGATCTTCGGTTTTCCAGTGCTTCAGTGTGTGCAAAGACCAGCTGGGCGGTGCACATGCACTCACCAGAAACTGTAGAGCAGCTGGCGATTACGCCTATGCCCACAGAGAGGGCTCTGCGTGCCACCTCTGCCACACGTGTGCCATAGGTTTGCCATCATGGGTCTAGGGAGTGGCTATACTAACTCGCTTCCTCTATGCTCCAACACTGGAAGTTTTTAAGAAGATGTTGTATAGCCATTTGTCTGAAGTGGTGTAGGGTTTCCTGCCTAAGCAGGGGGTTGGCCTAGAAGACTTCCAAGGTCCCTTCCAACTCTGTTACTCTACTCTACTCTACTCTACTCTACTCTACTCTACTCTACTCTACTCTACTCTACTTCCTATCTAACTCTGGACTCTGCTGCCTCTGGTCTTCCCTCCCCTTTTTGGAATGTGTTCCCTTCTTCCTGGGAAATTATCACTTCATTGTAGTCCATCATAACAGCTCCCTCTCTATCAGGATCTATCACCACCTATCCATCAGGATACCGTGATCCTCTTGATGTATTTAGAATGTCTTTTACCCTGGCCATGTTGACTGTGACCGTTGAGTGGTCTTGTTCAGCGACATCCAGTGACCATGTTCTCCATCTCTTGGATGGAAGACCATAGAACTTCCATCCTAAAGATGTCTTCTGTCTGGAACTCATCCAGGACAAGGAGCTTCCCAAGAGAGGTCCAAAAATTGTAATCACTGGGTTATTATTCATGGTGGGAAGACTGTTAAGGAGAACTTTTCTACCTAGGCTTTGAAAATGTTGGAGAAATTGTGGTCCACTGAGCCTGGAGCTGGCCAACCTGGTTTTCTAAAAGAGAAGGGTTTGCACCAGGAGCACTCAAATTTTAAGAGACCCACTGCTTTCTAGATCAGTTGGGATGCTAATTTAGAAATAACCAGAATCTCAGGGTTGCCCATGGGTTAGGAGCCTTCTTTGCTGGTTTTCTAAAAGCCGAGATGAGAATCATTTCAAAAATGGGAATATCTCAGCCAGCTTGATGCAGTCTGACATTCTGCTTTTTTGGGGGGGCTGTTCCAGCTCGAGTATCGGGGCCTGAACACCGTCCAGCTCCGTTTTTTGAAACTTCACAGCAGTCTGGCCACCCAGAAAGTGTCCTATTCCTGCAGACCCCGCTCAGATGGAAGCACAAAGCACCTGGAAAAGGAAGTCAAGTTTCTTACGGATTCCCGGGATCAAAGCTATTTGAGTACTCTCCAGGGATGTGAGGTAAGCAAGGAAAAAAGGGAGACGTAGTCTGTCTGTCTGTGTCTTTCTTTTTCTCTTTCTTTCTTTCTTTCCTTTCTTCCTTCCTTCCTTCCTTCCTTCCTTCCTTCCTTCCTTCCTGTCTTTCCTTTTCCTTTTTCTTTCTTTCCTTCCTTCCTTCCTTCCTTTTCTTCCTTTCTTTTCTTTTCCTTCCTTCCTTTTCTTCCTGCCTTCCTTCCTTCCTCTTTTTTTCTTCCTTCCTTTTTTCCTTCCCTTCCCTTCCTTTTTCTTTCCTTCCTTTCTGTTTTTCTTTCTTTCTTCATTTCCTTCTTTCCTTTCTTTCCTTCCTTCCTCTTTCCTCCCTTCCTCTTTCTTTCTCTCTTTCTCTCTCTCCTTCTTCCTTCCTTCCTTTCTTTCTCTCTCTCTCTCTCTCCTCCCTCCCTCTGTCTCTTTCTCTCTCTTTCTGCTTGGAGTTAGATAAGGGTCCATGGAATTCAAGAGAGGTTGGACTTAGTTCACTTGTGGCTACATAGGGATTTCAGGCTGATTCCTCTCTTAACTCTGCCCCCAGTTTCTGCCACTCCTTCTCCTACAGTAGATAAATTTTACCGAAAGAAATAAAAGAAGCCGATTCTTTTTCTCAGGATAGCACAGCATCTTCTAACCTCTTTGGGCTTCTTTCAGCTGGACAATGAATCTTCGGTCATGGATACCATCTTCTTTTTCTCCACCGGCGACCTCTCCCTGATGCCTTTGCGCGATCTCGCGGTGTTTCACAATGGTGACGTCTCCCATCAGTTCGGGTTTACCATCGGGGCAGTTTGCTTCAGCTAAACTCACCTTTGAATGGAGCACCCCCCCGCTGCTCCTAGAAAAGAAAGACGAGAAGACTTGCAAGGGGAAAGGAAGGAAGAAGATACGGGGAAGCTGCATCCCTCCTCCATCGATTCAGCCCGTTGTTAAAAGCCACTACTGTGACTCATGACTTGCACAGTACAATTTCCCACACTTCCTTCCGAAGGATGAAGAATATTGCATTTACAAGGATGTTATTTTAAGTCCTGTTTTGATATATATAATGGTAAAGGTTCCCCTCGCACATATGTGCTAGTCGTTCCCGACTCTAGGGGGCGGTGCTCATCTCCGTTTCAAATCCGAAGAGCCAGCGCTGTCCGAAGACATCTCCGTGGTCATGTGGCTGGCATGACTCAACGCCAAAGACGCATGGAACACCGTTCCCTTCCCACCAAAGGTGGTCCCTATTTTTCTACTTGCTTTTTTTTAACGTGCTTTCGAACTGCTAGATTGGTAGAAGCTGGGACAAGTAACAGTAGCTCAACCCATTACGCGGCACCAGGGATTCGAACCACTGAACTGCCGGCCTTTCGATCGACAAGCTCAGCATTTTAGCCACTGAGCCACCGCGTCCCTTGAAATATATATATATATATATATATATATGTATGTATGTATGTATGTATGTATGTATGTATGTATGTATCTGTACAAAAGAGGTTAATTTAAGTAACTAGGAAGAGATGGTTGAGTTACCCTCAGGAGGACTATATTCTGCAGAAAGGGGAATTTGGAAACTTTGGAAATCAGCAGTAGGATATTGTAAGAAAGAGCTAGGCTGAATTATTTAACCTACTGTCTTCAGGTGTGACATCTTTATTTTTCTTACCTTGGGCAATGAAGAACCGTACTGCCAATAATAGATAACCTCACCTCTCCATCTCCATGGATACACCAATAGGAAGAAGATGAGAACATAGAATAATAAGTGGGAGTGGGGCGGCTTAGAAATGCAACAAAATAAATAATAAATAAATAAAATTGGAAGGGACCTTAGAAGACCTCAAGCAGGAGACCCTATCCCATTTGGGACAGGAAGGATGGATGAACAGAAGGGAGGGAGGAAGGAGAGAGGAATAACAAAGTTGGAAGGGACCTTGGACCTCTTCTAGTCCAACCCCCTGCTCAAGCAGATCCTTTTAGACAGGAAGGATGTAAGGAAGGATGTAAGACATGAGGAAGGAAGGAAGGAAGGAAGGAAGGAAGGAAGGAAGGAAGGAAGGAAGGAATAACAGAGTTGGAAGGGACCTTGGAGATCTTCTAACTAGCCCAACCCCTATTCAAGCAGGAGACCCTGCACCACTTCAGACAAATGGCTGTCCAGTCTCTTAAAAATAACCTCCAGTGATGGAGCATCCACAACTTCTAGAGGCAAGCGTCCGAATGTTGACCATGTGTCTGTTGGATGCTGTGTCAGTCATGGGTGTGAGAACTGGTTGCCAGTCACTTTTTTCGGTGCTGGTTTGTAACTTCAAATAAATGAATGGTTGTTAAGTCGAGGAGTAACTGCAGGCTTGACTATCCTAAGAAGCTAATTCTCAGCACACCCAGTCCAAGGAAAGAGCTGAGTCAGCTGTGAGATTCCTGGGTTTTTTTAAAACAGCAATTTAATTCTTGGACACCAGAGAGCAATGCAGAGTCAACTACAAGATTTCCAGGCTGAGATACAGATTGCAATCAAGGATCAAAAGAAGGAATGCTATGAAGTCAAAAGACTACACTATCTATTGCAATATCTTTATCTATCTACCTAATCTCTCTCTCCTAATCCATCAAGCCCTCTACCTAAACCAACCACCCATCATCTATCTATCTATCTATCTATCTATCTATCTATCTATCTATCTATCTATCTATCTGCTTACCTACCTACCTAATCTCTCTGTCTCTCTCTCTACCTAGCTACCTAATCCATCCATCCATCCACCTAAACCAACCACCCATCATCCATCCATCTATCTATCTATCTATCTATCTATCTATCTATCTATCTATCTATCTATCTATCTATCTATCTATCTGTTTACCTACCTACCTAATCTCTCTGTCTCTCTCTACCTAGCTACCTAATCCATCCATCCATCCATCTACCTAAACCAACCATCCATCATCTATCTATCTAACTATCTATCTATCTATCTATCTATCTATCTATCTATCTATCTATCTATCTGCTTACCTACCTACCTAATCTCTCTGTCTCTCTCTCTACCTAGCTACCTAATCCATCCATCCATCCACCTAAACCAACCACCCATCATCCATCCATCTATCTATCTATCTATCTATCTATCTATCTATCTATCTATCTATCTATCTGTTTACCTACCTACCTAATCTCTCTGTCTCTCTCTACCTAGCTACCTAATCCATCCATCCATCCATCTACCTAAACCAACCATCCATCCTATCTATCTAACTATCTATCTATCTATCTATCTATCTATCTATCTATCTATCTATCTTTTTATCTATCTTCTCTATCTCTCTTTACCTACCTACCTAAACCATCCATCCACCCATCATCTATCTACCTACCTATCATCCATCCATCATCTATCTGTCTGGCAATTTGTTTGGAAGAAGAAATTGTGACAAATGGCATTTGAAAGGAAAAACATTGTTCTCTCCTCCTCCTAATCATTCATTGTTGGCAACAGGAAAAGAGAATGGCAAAGAACTGTTTGCTGATGGCGAGATAAGTTTTGCACGCCTCCCTCCCGCTTTCTCCCAGATCTTTGGCAAGAAAAGAATGTTAAAAAAGGAAAACCATTTTCAATTCAGAATAGAGCTGGAAGGGACCTTGGAGGCCTTCTAGTCCAACCCCCTGCTCAGGCAGGAAACCCTACATCACTTCAGACAAGTGCCTGTCCAATCTCTTCTTAAAAACCTCCAGTGATGGAGCACCCACAGCTTCTGAAAGTGCCATTGTAACTTCAAACGGTCACTAAATGAACTGTCGAGGTCTACCTGTATGGAAACCCCTGTCTTGGGGCATGTAAATACAGAAAGTCCTCGATTTACAACGTTCATTTAGCGACCAAAGTTACAACAGCACTGAAAAAAAAAAGACTGTTTTTTACTTATTGCAGCATCCCTATGGCCACCTGGTCAAAATTCAGACACTTGGCCACTGACTCATACTTATGACGGTTGCAGTATCCTCTCCCCTTTTGCGGCCTTCCAACAAGCACTGTCAGTGGCGGGAAGCCAGATTCCGTGTTACTGACTGAACAAACGTCAAATGATTCACTTAACAGCTGTAGCCAGGAAGGTCGTAGAACGGGGCAAACTCGCTTCACAAGTGTCTTCACTTAGCAACATCAATGTCGGGCTCAATTCTGGTCATAACTCTAGGACTACCTGGTAGTTTGCACACTAACATTTTCTGTCTCTTTCCCCGTCGCCGCCGATAGCAGCCGGTTGGGACCTCTGCAACGCTCACAACGTGCTCACACGCCTAGTGTGTAAGGAAGCAGCTACACCCATCGTGGCATAAATCTGGTTGCGTTCTCCACCCTTCTAATTCAGGGTTGCGAATATCTAATTTGCAAAGGGGAGCAGTTTATTGTCAATGAACGCGGTGTCCTGTCTCCTCCGCGGGTCTAAAAGTTGTGCTTGCTGGTTTTGTCGCAAGCTGTGGGAGCTTCATCCCTGGAAGCTTTCAAGGCAAACGAAATCATCTGAGCCAACCCGGAAGTGTTCTTTGGGGAGACGTGTTTCAACAGGAGGAGGAGGAGGAGGAGGAGGGAGGGAGGGAGGGAACAATCTCAGCCAAAAGCTGGCAAAAATCTGCAGCCTGTTTCTCCAGCCTTCGCTTGCCAAGCCAAACACGGATGAAGCGAATAAACAGGAGACCTTTGTGTACAAGACGGCTTGCATGGGCTACTACGCTTCTCGCCCAGGGAGTTGAGATGGGGGTAAATGTCTCGCCTGGGGAGTTGAGATGGGGGGGGGGGTAAACAAAGCACCGGAGCAAAAACAAACTGCCTTTAGATTAGTACTCAAAAGAGATCGTGGTTTAGCGGCTCCATGTCTGGGAAGGATGGTCTCTCTCTCTCTCACTCTGTCTCTGTCTCTCTGTCTAGCTCTCTGTCTCTGTCTAGCTGTCTCTCTCTCTCTCACTGTGTCTATCTCTCTTTCTGTCTCTGTTTCTCTCTCTATCTCTCTCTCTCACTCTGTCTCTGTCTCTGTCTGTCTCTGTCTATCTGTCTCTCTCTCTCTCTCTCTCTCTCTCTCTCTCTCTCACTGTGTCTCTGTCTCAGTCTCTCTCTCTCTCTGTCTCTCTCTCTCTCTCTCTCTCTGTTAAAACTATCTTCTCCCTATGTGCCAAATCAAACACTGGTGTTTCTCCTTGTTGGCAGTTGTGAACATCTGAGCAAAATGTGTGTAGTTTTTCCTTCTGATAAGCCATCTCTTCTCTTCTGTCCTCTTTCATCTCTCGGCGGTCATTCTTCTCTTCTCTTTTATTTCTTTTCTTCCTTTTCTTTTGTCCTTTCTTCTCGTCTTTCCTTCCCTCTTCTTTCTTCTTTTTTAATCTTATCTCTTCTTGCTTCTCTAGTCCTTTCTTTTCTCTTCTTTTTTCTCCCATCTACGTCCTTCTTTCCTTCTGCCCCATCTCTTCTTTTTCCCCTCTTCTCTTTCTTATTCTCTTCTTCCCCCACTCCCTTAGCCAAGAAGAGTGGGGAAAAAGTACCCAGTCACTGAAAGAGACCAAAAATCTTGTCCCCCACCCCCACCTCCCATTCCTCCATCCCAGGGGTGAAACGTTACTGGTTCGCACCAGTTCAGGCGAACTGGTAGTAAAAAAAAAAGCTATTGGTTCGTCCAAACTGGTATTTCCGACAATCAGCTGTGCTGCGCGATTTATATTCGCTAGAAACCAGGAAATCCTGCTGTCTAGCAGATCTAAATCGTGCGGCACAGCTGCTCCTCCCCCTCGCTGTTCTACTTACCTTCCCAAACCTTTTTCCACGTGAAGCGCGTGTTTGCTGCGCAATGCGCACGCATGCCACAGTGTGCATTTGGTGTGCATTGTGCATGCATGCACAGCGGGCATTTGCGCACAGCACACATTTAGCGGGCAGTAAGCCAAGTGGCAACCCGCAGAGGATTTCACCACTGCTCCATCCCGCTCCAAATCTTACCAGATTTAGCACATCCACTGTAAGGATTGCACAGGGCTAGATCCCTGGGAACGAACCAAGCTGGGGGCAGCGGAGGGTGGCGGGGAGACCCATTGCTTTGGAAATCGGTCCACCGGAGAAATTTTTCTGACCTTTGCAAGCTGACCTTTATTTAAAAGATGATTGGGCCAATGCAAACCCATTCTCTTCCCCGCTCCATCTCAAAACAAACACCATCCTCTGTAAAATGCTGAATCAAACCTGTTCCAACAGGCGGGGCTAAACATATGAATATGTGAATGATTTTTTTAAATGTGATCTAATTCTGGGTTTTATTTAATTGACCAAACTAAGTAATAATTTTAATTAGCAATTTTATGATGTTTGTGTGTCTGTATTTTTCTTGACTGTACACCGCCTTGAGTCCTACGGGAGAAAGGCGGTATAGAAATATAATAAATAAATAAATAAATAAATAAATAAATAAATAAATAAATAAATAAACCAACCACAGACCTTAATCAGAATTGTTTTCTGTTATTGAAGGTGGGGGGGTGGGGGGGTTCCTGAGCGGGGGAGGGAGGGAGGGAGGGAGTGCCAGAGGCAGCTATTTCTTTTATTATTATTATTTGTAACTTTATTATAACACATATATGACATTCACATAACATCCAGCATATAAATATCTTACCATTTTAAAGCATCGTTTCATTATGGTCTTCCTTCTGTTATTTTGTCTTTTCCCTCCTGTGACTTCATTTCATTCCTCTTCCCCCCCCCCATTGTCCTTTTTTTTCCCAACCTTTTCCTTCCCCCCCTATAAATAGCAGCTGCTATTTTCTAAATGCCTCTTTGGGATGCGCAGCAGTGGTGAAATGTAAAATTTGTTACTACCAGTTCTGTGGGCGTGGCTTGGTGTGTGTGTGTGGGGGGGTAATGTGATTGGGTGGGCGTGGCCATTTTTATTTATTTATTTATTTTTAAAAGTATTTTTTCTACAACGTCTTCAGCCGAAGAGGTTGGAAAAAAAATGCTTTTAAAAGCCTTGGACGATCAGGCAACTCAGCTGGGATCGTCAGAGGCTTTTAAAATCATTTTTTTCCCCTACAACCTCTTCGGCTGAAGAGGTTGCAGAAAAAATGCTTTTAAAAGCCTCTGACGATCCCGGCTGAGGCCCGCGATCATCAGACACTTTTTAAAAAAAATTTTAAAAACATTTTTTCGGCCAGAGAGGTTGTAGAAAAAATGCTTTTAAAAGCCTCTGACGATCCCAGCTGAGCCCCGCGATCATCAGACATGTTTTTTAAAATTTTTAAAAACATTTTTTCGGCCGGAGAGGTTGTAGAAAAAATGCTTTTAAAAGTTAAAAAAAAAAAGTCTCTGATGATCGGGCGCCTCAGCTGGGAATGGGGGACGGGGGCGCAGGGATTTTTGCTACCGCCATCGCTACCGGATCGGGTGATCCGGTCCGAACCGGGAACATTTCACCCCTGATGCGCAGGCTTTTGTTTTATGGGTTTCTGGACAAACATCCCAAATAAAAATAAGTAAATAAAGGCAGAGAAGGAGCACCCAGCTGTTCCTTTTTCATGCCAAGGGAATTCTGAACTCTGCTGCTTTAACTCCTCGGGCTCACAAGTCAGCAGGTGCAGTGGTTAGATAGTTAGTAGCTCCCAGCTATCTAGGTTTCTTGCAAAGCGCTTCTTGGGAGAAAACAATAGCTGGGCTTGTTATTTACAGGAGGCAAGCACTATTTATAAATCCTTGAAGCAAGCAATTAACCCCAAACCTGCAAGAAGTCAAGGTCACTTCCTACTGTTAGGAACCAACATTGTTTGCCGTCTAATTTAATGTCCTGCCTTAACATGCAGATTGCAGGAACTCTTTTGCATAAAATCCAGATTGATTCGGTTCTCGCTGGTCATAGAGCGCCGAGGATTTCGGAATTCCGGTACAATCCTTTGATTTTCTTGCTCACTCTTCAAGTTCAATATTTTTATTAGTTTTATCCAAGCATCAAGTACAAAGCTATAAACAGAAATTAAAAAGGTAAAATCAAGGAGGAAAAAAAGGGAAGAGAGAAAAGTGCAGGGCAGAGGGGAAAAAGGAAAAAAAAAAAACCCCCAACTTCCTACTTCTTTTGGGATTGTAGAATAAGTTAATGCAGGTACTCCTCGACTTACGACCACAACTGAGCCCAGATTTTATGTTGTTAAGTGAGTTTGGCCCCATTTTACGACCTTCCTTGCCACTGTTGTTAAGTGAATCGAAAACCACCCTGCTCAGAGAGCACCAAGGGACACCCTCCCCATTTCAATCCCGCAAAATCGTCTCCTTTCTTGGTACCCAGAAAAGTGGCTCTCTCTCTCTCTCTCTCTCTCTCTCTCTCTCTCTCTCTCTCTCTCTCTCTCTCTGTGTGTGTGTGTGTGTGTGTGTGTGTCTGTGTGAACCAGTGGTGAAATCCTAATTTTTTTACTACTGGTTTTGTGGGTGTGGCTTGATGGGCGTGGCAGGGGAAGAATACTGCCAAATCCCCATTCCCACCCCATTCCAGGGGAAAGATACTGCAAAATCTCCATTCCCACCCCACTCCAGGGGAAGGATACTGCCAAATCCCCATTCCCTCTCCACTCCAGGGAGAAGGATACTGCCAAATCCCCATTCCCTCTCCACTCCAGGGGGAACATTCCCTCCCCACTCCAGGGGGAAGGATACTGCCAAATCCCCATTCCCTCCCCACTCCAGGGGGAAGGATACTGCCAAATCCCCATTCCCTCTCCACTCCAGGGGGAAGGACACTGCCAAATCCCCATTCCCACCCCATTCCAGGGGAAAGATACTGCAAAATCTCCATTCCCACCCCACTCCAGGGGAAGGATACTGCCAAATCCCCATTCCCTCTCCACTCCAGGGAGAAGGATACTGCCAAATCCCCATTCCCTCTCCACTCCAGGGGGAACATTCCCTCCCCACTCCAGGGGGAAGGATACTGCCAAATCCCCATTCCCTCCCCACTCCAGGGGGAAGGATACTGCCAAATCCCCATTCCCTCCCCACTCCAGGGGGAAGGACACTGCCAAATCCCCATTCCCTCCCCACTCCAGGGGGAAGGACACTGCCAAATCCCCATTCCCTCCCCACTCCTGGGGCCAGCCAGAGGTGGTATTTGCCGGGTTCTCGGAACTGCTCAAAATTTCCGCTACCGGTTCTGCAGAACCTGCTGGGATTTTTCACCCCTGGCGTTCAACCCCTCTCTCCCTCTCCCAACTTCCACTGAAAGCAGGGAAGGGGGCAGGGAAACCACCGTCCTCCCCTCCCCGCGCAAAAAATAAAAATAAAAAATAAAAATAAAAACAGGGACGGAATCCCGCGGAGGGACTGGGAAGGCGAGCAAAGCAGGGTAAAGAAAGGCGTGTCGGAGGAGGAGGAGGAGGAGGAGGAGGAAGAAGCCAAGCGAGCGAGTGAGCAAGCAAGCAAGTCAGCTGCGGGCGCCAGCACGAACCCGCCTCGCTGGCTCTTTTCCCCTCCCTCTGGCTCAGTCCCGGCCGCCCCATGGAGTGCATCGCCCGGCGGGGCCCTTCTCCTCTCCTCCTTTAGCCAAACAGCCTCGTCCTCCCTTCCTCCATCTCCTCCTCTTTCTCCTTCTCCTCTTCCGTCCGCTGGGCCGCCATGGGCGACGTGATTTCGGCTCACCTGGACGAGAACAGGCGCCAGTCCATCGCAGGTAAAAAAATAAGGCCAGGTAGGGGCGGTGGGGAAGGGGTGGGTGGGCGCCGCTTCGGCTGCACCGAGGGTATTTATTGAGTGGGGAGGGGGGCTGCTGCTTCCTTGGGGGAGAATGGGGGGTGGGGGGCGGAGAGGGGTCCTTTCCGGGGGAGGGAAGGGGTTCAGCTGAATTGGGGAGGATTTTGAGGGGGTTTTGGCGTCGTTTTGCAAATTCGTCTCCAGCCTGACAAGCAAGCCCCCCTCCCCACTTCCTGGGGTGGGGGGTGGCCGGCTTTGCTTCCCTGCTTTTCTTCTTTCTTTCTTTCTTTCTTTCTCTCTCTCTCTCTCTCCCTCCCTCCCTCCCTCCCTCCCTCTTTCTTTCTTTCTTTCTTTTTTTCTTTCTTTCTTTCTTTCTTTCTTTCCTTCCTTCCTTCCTTCCTTCCTTCCTCCCTCCCTCCCTCCCTCCCTCCCTCTTTCTTTCTTTCTTTCTTTCTTTCTTTCTTTCTTTCTCTCTCTCTTTCTCTCTCTCTCTCTCTCTCTCTCTCTCTCTCTCTCTCTCCCTCCCTCCCTCCCTCTTTCTATCTTTCTTTCTTTCCCTCCCTCTTTCTTTCTTTCTTTCTTTCTTTCTTTCTTTCTTTCTTTCTTTCTTCTCCTCCTTCTTTTAAAGTGGGGGGAGAGAGAGAGAAATGTCTCAGCAAAAGAGAAGGAAAGGCGGAGGTCTTTCCTAGCCCCTGCGTGGATTCCTTCCCCCCCCCCCCCCGTTTTGCGTACTAGGGGAACTTCAAACGTGTAATTTCTTTCTTTTCTTTTTTTTTGGTGGTTGTTTTTGTTTCCAAAATTCTTTTTTCCCCCTCTCTCTTCCATCCTCCTCCTCCCTCTTCTTCTTCTTCTTCTTCTTCTTCTTCTTCTTCTTCTTCTTCTTCTTCTTCTTCTTCTTCTTCTTCTCCTTCTCCTTCTCCTCCTCCTCCTCCTCCTCCTCCTCCTCCTCCTTCTTCTTTCTTTCTTTCTTTCTTTTTCCACGTTGCCACTCCTTTCTTTTTTCACCTCGCCCTCTTCTCTTCTAGACCTGGGAGGGAAGGGCAAGGATCCGGGGTAGTTAGTTGTTTTTGGGAGGGGGAGAAGAAGCCTGGAATAAGTTGGAAGGAGAAGGCAGAAACAAGATTCGGAGTAAGCTGGGAGTAAGGGCATATGGTTAGAGACGAAAAAGGTCTCTCTCTCTCTCTCTCTCTCACACACACACACACACAATCTCTCTCACACAATCTCTCTCTCACACACACACATACATAATACACACACTCCCTCCCTCCCTGCCTCTCTCTGACACACACAGACATACACACACAATCTCTCTCACACACACAATCTCTCTCTCTCACACACACACACATACACACAAACTCTCTCTCACACACACATTCACACATTCTCTCCCCTCCCTCTCTCTCTCACACACACACTCACAGACACACACACAATCTCTTTCTCACACACACACATACACACAATCTCTCTCTCTCTCACACACAATCTCTCTCACTCTCTCACACACACAATCTGTCTCTCAAATTCTCTCTCTCTCACACACATGCAATCTCTCTCCCTCCCTCCCTTCCTCTCGCACACACTCTCTCTCGCACACACATATACACAATCTCTCTCTCTCTCTCTCTCTCACACACACACACACACACACACAATCTCTCTCCCTCCTTTCCCCCCCTCTCTCTTTGGCTCGAATTCGCTCCACTTCTTTTTCAGTTTCGCTTCAGGGAAGGGAGGTCTTCTACTTTGAAAATGGCCTCTGGAAATCCGGGAAGGGGGAAGTTGTGAGAAAATGACTTTTACACACTTAGATGCAAAGAGGTGGAAGGTTTTTCTCCTGGCAGGACGTTGTTGTTGTGATTTTTTTTCCCCTCCCGGTCAACATTCGCAACTGTTGCCTCGCTTCTGTAAACAGAAGCTGCTGTTTGATGAAGGGAGAAAGTCAGGGACAAAAAAAAATAAAAATAAAAATGCCAGGGAATTTCTAGAAGCCTGGCATTTCTGACAAATCAGCCACCCACGGACACATGGGCATGAACATCTATCGGCCACAGGTAGTCCTCGACTTACGACCCTAATGGAGCTCCAAAATGTATGTGGCTAAGTGAGAAATTGGTTTGAAGTGAGTTTGGGCCCCATTGTACCGTTTTTCCTGCAAGAAAGCTCAGAGAGCCTTCAAAACCCCACAGTCCTTCCTCCTCTCCACACACCCCACTCCCTTTTAAGCACTGATAATGTTACCTAGTTGGGTAATGAAACGTTGGCAAGAAAACAGCGGAGCTCAGAGAGCACCCAGGACCCCTCAAGACAAAAGAAAAAGAAAGAAAGAAAGAAAGAAAGAAAGAAAGAAAGAAAGAAAGAAAGAAAGATTGAAATAAGCGAACTTGAAAGTTGCTGAAGTGATTTTACTCGCTTCCCATTTTTATTATCCCGTCATTCCCCCCCCCCCCTTTTTTTTTAGATGAGTTGGGCTGAGAGCTGGAAGAAGCTGGGGAGTGGCAAGATGTGGGGTGGGGAGGTGAGGAGGAGAAGTAAACCCAGATCTGTTGGCCTGAATCACTTCCCTCTGAATTTCACTTCTTTTTATTTTTAAGTTTTTTTTTTTTAAAAAAAAGTTTATTTGTTGAGCTTGTAAGGGGAAGAAGGCTTTTCCTTGGAAGGGAAGAAGGAAATGTGCCGATCAATGACTTGATGCAGTTCTAAGAAGCAAAACTAGGGAATTGCTGCAGGTACGAACACAGAATAGAATAGAATAGAATAGAATAGAATAGAATAGAATAGAATAGAATAGGTGGAATGGAATGGAATGGAATGGAATGGAATAGAATAGAATAGAATAGAATAGAATAGAATAGAATAGAATAGAATAGAATAATAGAATAGAATAGAATAGAATAGAATAGAATAGAATAGAATAGAATAGGTGGAATGGAATGGAATGGAATGGAATGGAATGGAATGGAATAGAATAGAATAGAATAGAATAGAATAGAATAGAATAGAATAGAATAGAATAGAATAGAATAGAATAGAATATGTGGAATGGAATGGAATAGAATAGAATAGAATAGAATAGAATAGAATAGAATATGTGGAATGGAATGGAATAGAATAGAATAGAATAGAATAGAATAGAATAGAATAGAATAGAAATTCTTTATTAGCCAAGTGTGATTGGACACACAAGGAATTTGTCTTTGGTGCATAAGCTCTCAGTGTACATAAAAGAAAAGATACGTTCATCAAGAATCATAAGTTGAGCCCAAAATTCTCGTTGCTGAGCAAGACAGCTGTCAAAAGTGAGTCTTGCCCCATTTTACGACCTTCCATGCCACCGTTATTAAGTGAATCACTGCCATTTTTAAAATTAGTCAACATCGTTGTTAAATGAATCTGGCTTCCCCCTTGCCTTGGTTTGCCAGAAGGTCGCAAAAGGGGGAAACCCCGTGACCCCGGCACATTGCAACCGTCATAAATATGAGCCAGTCTGGATTTTTTTTGATTACGTGACCACGGGGGAAATACTGCAACGGTCGTAAGTGTGAAACACGGTCCTAAGTTCCTTTTTTTTCAGCGCCGTCGTAACTTTGAGCAGTCACGAAATGAAACTGTTGTGAGTCCAGGGCTACCCGTACTGATTTTGTGTGCCCCTTCCAACTTTTTCTGGATGTGGAGATGAGCTGGGCCTTTCTGCGGCTGGTGTGTTTGTTTGTTTTAGCTAATGTTGAAATGGAAAAGTTTTTGGGTTCTCCCACCATATATATCCAAGGTGAAGAGAAGGAGAAAGCTTAATCGGTTGGGTTTCTGCCTGTTCGTAGCAGGGGCTCTCTGTTTGCAGGGATCCGAAGACGCGTTGAGTGGGTGAAGGCTTTTGAATGTTGGAAGGGTGCATTTAGGCTAAATGTCTATAAAAATTCTCAATTATCCAGGTTGTGCTTGTCCAAAAGATGCTTTTCCCAAAAAGCAACTGGACTTTCTTGGGTTTTCCTTCCTTCCTTCCTTCCTTCCTTCCTTCCTTCCTTCCTTCCTTCCTTCCTTCCTCTTCCTTCCTTCCTTCCTTCCTTCCTTCCTTCCTTTCTTTCTTTCTTTTTCTTTCTTTTTTCTTTATTTCCTTCCTTCCTTCCTTCCTTCTTTCTTTCTTTCTTTTTTTCTTTCTTTCTTGAAAATGTTTTGCTTCTCATCCAAGGAGCTTCTTCAGTTCTGCATTCTGCATTTACAGTAGTGGCCAAAATTGTGGAAACCTTTTGGGAAAAGTGTATTTTTCTAAAGCTAGCTAGTACCACCACTTTTTTTTTTTTTTTTTGGAGTAGCACCATAAAATTATATATCAGTGGAAAGATAATTTAATCAAGAATGGAATGCAATAACTTTTAGGAAGGGTTTGCTATTAGAATAGCAGTTACAGTATAAAGAAGAAAAGTGAAACACGTAGAAAAAACGAGATATACAAAAATTATCGCCGTAGAAAAAGCGAGATAGACAAAAATGATCCCCCATGTCAGTTAATACTTAGTTGGGTAACCTTTAGCATGAATGACGGCCTTACAACATCTTCCCATGGAGTGAACCAAGTCTTTGAGTTCTGCAGCTGTTATCACATGAAGCCAAGATTGAAGGATTGCTTCTATTAACTGGGTTTTATTGCTGGGTTGCTTCTGCCTAACATATTTCTTTAGTCGGCTCCATAGATTTTCAATTAGATTAAGGTCTGGGCTATTCCAGCAGTGGAATAGGATTATCTTGAAACTCCAAAACAAAACAAACAAACAAACAAAAAGTAGTGTTATTAGCCATCAAACCTCAAAAATACACTTTCCCCAAAAAGGTTTCCACAATTTTGGCCACTGCTATAGGCTGTTAACTGTAAAACCGGGGAGAGAAAGGAGGATTTTGGCCTGTCAATGGGACATATTCATTTAGTGACCGTCTGAAGTTGCAACGGCCGGGCCAAAAAATGGCGTACGACTGTTTTTCCATTATTACCACCGTCGCAGCATTTCCCCAGGGTCATGTGATCAAAATTCACCCCGCTTGGCAGCTGACTCGTATTTATGACGGTTGCAGCATCCTGGGTGTGTGTGTATATGATCCCCCTTTTGTGACCTCCCGACTAGCCAAATCAACGGGGGAATCAGATTTACTCCACCGCTGCAGTGATTCATGTAACAATGATGGCAAGAAAGGTCGTAAAACAGAGCGAGCCCCCCCCTTTAACCCATGTCTCGATTAAACCACAGGGATTTTGGCTTCTGTTGTGCTTTTAAATTGAGGATTATTTTTTGTTTGTTTATTTTTTTTTCCTCCCACCCCTGGGGTGTTCTGCTTGGGAAAAATCTCTTTTGTGTAGAAGTTTTTCTTTTTTTAAAAAAAGAAAAGTTTTTAAAAGTTTTTTTTTTAAAAAAAAGAAAAAGGGGGAAAAAATCCTCAGGATTTGCAGGCATTGCCCCAAACACGTGATTCCTTTTTTTTTTTTTCCCCTTCTTCTCCCACGCCCTGAACACACCTTGTTTCTCGGCCTGGCAAGAAGGAGGTTTGATCCTGGGTGGAGCTGAGCCTCGACTTTCAGCATTCCTCACTGGCCACCGACTCAGAAAATTTTGGAAGTGCTTTTCTGAACTCTTGAGGAAGTAAAAGCATCAGCAATAAGCACTTGCACCTCTACAGGTGGTCCTTGGCTTACGGGCCACAAATGGAGCCCGGAATTTATGTTGCTAAGTGAGGAAACTTGTTAACTGGGTTTTGTCACATTTTACGAGTTTTCTTGCCGCTTTTCTTAAGGGTATCGCTGCGGTGGTTCGATTAGGAACACCGTCGTTCAATGAATCTGGCTTCCCCATTGACTTGGCTTGTTGGAAGGTTGCAAAAGGGGAAGGAAGGAAGGAAGGAGACTGAGAGAAGGAAGGAAGGAAGGAGACTAAGAGAAGGAAGGAAGGAAGGAAGGAAGGAAGGAGACTAAGAGAAGGAAGGAAGGAGAAGGAAGGAGATTGATAGAAGGAAGGAAGGAGATTAAGAGAAGGAAGGAAGGAGACTAAGAAGGAAGGAAGGAGGCGGAAGGAAGGAAGGAAGGAAAGGAAGGAAGGAGACTAAGAGAAGGAAGGAAGGAAGGAGACGGAAGGAAGGAAGGAGATTGATAGAAGAAAGGAAGAAAGGAAGGAGACTAAGGGAAGGAAGGAAGGAAGGAGATTGATAGAAGAAAGGAAGGAGACTAAGGGAAGGAAGGAAGGAAGGAAGGAAGGAAGGCAGGAGATTGATAGAAGAAAGGAAGAAAGGAAGGAGACTAAGAGAAAGAAGGAAGGAAGGAAGGAAGGAAGGAGATTGATAGAAGAAAGGAAGAAAGGAAGGAGACTAAGAGAAAGAAGGAAGGAAGGAAGGAAGGAGATTGATAGAAGAAAGGAAGAAAAGAAGGAGACTAAGAGAAAGAAGGAAGGAAAGAAGGAAGGAAGGAAGGAGACTGATAGAAGAAAGGAAGGAGACTAAGGGAAGGAAGGAAGGAAAGAAGGAAGGAAGGAAGGAAGTCAACCTTGAGCTGGACTCAAGGTTGACTTAAGTCAGGTCAGGATTGAACACCAGCACCTGAATTTTGCTCATGGGGATGCTGCACACATCGCAAGTGTAAAAAAAACAGTTACGTCATTTTTTTCAGTGTCGTCGTAACTTTGAACAGTCACTGAACGAACTGTCATAAGTCAAGGACTACTTATAAACTACCCCACAGTTCTTTACAGCCTCCTCTGGGTGATTTACAGTGTCAGCATATTGGCCCCCAACAATCCTCATTTTACTGACCAAGGAAGTCAGTCAGTCAGTCAATCAACTTTGAGCAGGTCAGGATCGAACGCCAGCATCCGAATTTTGAATCTGTGGCCACGGGAAATGCCGCCACCGGTCATAACTGCGAAAAACGGTCAGTTTTTTTCGCAGTGCCGTTGCAACTTTGAACAGTCACTAAACTAATGGTTGTAGGCAGAGGTGGATTTTACATAATTTTACCATCGGTTCGCCGCGCACCGAAAATGCGAGCATGCGTGCACGCTCGCTTCGTTTGTGCATGGGCCGCTCACACATGTGTGGCCTTCATCACATGCGTTTTGCTTGCACACGCAGCTTGCACGCATGTACACGGTTTAGAAAACATGGCTAAATAGGTCAGCATAGCACCGGCAGGTCGTCACTACCAGTTTGCACGAACCGGTTGAATCCCACCACTAGTTGTAGGTAAGGACTATCGGGACACCAAGATCACAGTAGGACCTTGTTTGGGCCTAACGTTTTGGATGAATTCCGCCTCACAGGCGGATTTCACACCGCCGCCAAATCGGGAGTGATTTTATCCAGCCATGCCAAACTGGGTGTTTCCCTCCCTTAATCCGGCCTGCTGGCAAAAAAAACCCCTGATCCTTCTGTTCTCTGACTTTTGGGGATGGGGAAGAGTCTTTGAGAAGGGTGGGGTCCCCTCCTACCAGATGGGAGTCTTCTTCGGGAGCCGGCTTTTCCTGGCTTCGGCACAACAGTTGGATTTGCACGTTCTGATTGCACCCTGGGGAGAGAAATGGAAGTGAAAGGCCGGGCTAATTGCTCCTGTCAATTCCCGACTTGATGCCAACGAGGCCGAAGGGTCGAAGAAGGATTCGATTGTCAGAAATGCTGTGTCTGTATCTTCTCAGGGGGTCTCTGTCTCTCTCTCTCCCCCCCCTCTTCTGCCCTCTTCCCTGATAGCCAGTTAGCGGTCTGCCCCCAGGGACCGTTTCTCTGTCTTGCCTCTGTTTAAGCCCCGCTTCCTTTTTTTTCTTTTCTTTTTCATTCTGCCCGTCACGTGGGGAAGGGTCCTTGGGAGACGTGGAACTCAAGCTGGCATTGGGAAGACCACCCAGAAAAATTCTTCGGAGGGCGTCAGATTGTCAGCGTTGTCCCTTTGCAAGCTGCCTCTTCCTTCTCTCTGCAACTTTGTTCTTGGCAAGGCGCTTTACGTCTTGTGTGCCACACAAGTGTCAAATTTGTGATCGTAAGTGCGAGAACCAGTTGCAGATTGTGAGTAGAACAAAAGATGTCTTGGTAGATACCGGTAGATTTTGAGCAGAGGTGTCAAACTCAATTTCATTGAGGGCTGCATCAGGGCTGTGGTGGACCTCAGGGCTTGGGTGGGCGTGGCCGACTGGGTGGGTGTGGCCATCTTGACGCCACTCACTGGGCAGTGCGGACTGGATGGGCGTGGCCAGCTGGGTTGGTGTGGCCACCTTGATGCCACTCCCCAAACTGCTGACCTAATGTTTCCTCTTCACATTGGGTAGACTAGGCCAAAGCGATGTAGGCCAGCCCCTTATGTTTTCCAGGATGGCCCCACGGGTTGGATCTGACCACATTGCAGTCCGGATCTGGCCCCCAGGCCTTGAGTTTGACACCCGTGTGTTGACGAACTGAGCATGCTTGCGCTTGCATGCAAAGCTCCATTTGCATGAGTGCCGCGAACGATGGCATCCTCCGCTTGTGTTAGACGATCCAGAATACCAGAGTTGGAAAGAAACTTGGAGATCTTCTCACCCAGGGCTCCCCAACCTCTGCAGCCCACTACCGGATCACGGCCTTTTCCGAACCGGGCCAGGGGAGAAATGGCCGAGCATTCCCCCTGCATTGAAGTTTCACTAACACGAGCGGAGGACGCCGTCGCTCACACGTGAAGCTCCACTCGCGCAAATGGAGCTTTGCACGCGAGTGCAAGCACCCTCAGTTCATACACGAAGCTCCATTTATGCGGGTGCTGCTTGCACAAACGGAGCTGTGTGTACTTGCCATTTGCACATCTCCCCTGCGCCGGGCTGCCAAGCTGGAAAGTATGGGGAACCCCTGTTCTTGTCCAAACCCTCCTCAGGCAGGAGCCATTTTGGACAAAACGATTGTCCAATCTCTTCTTAAAAACACCTCCAGTGGTGGAGCACCCACCACCTCTGGAGGCACGCTGTTCTACTGGTGTGATTGTTCTCACTGTCAGGAAGTTTCTAGGTCTGCTCAGAAGCATAGAAGTCGAGGTTCCCCCCTCGCCAGACGTCTCCTCTGCCAAGTTTGCTGTGAATGTTGCAATTGAAGATTTGCGAGGATGACTCAGGCGGTGGAAGAAATGAGTCGCTGGTTTTAGTGGGAAAAGATTGGTCATTCAAGTATCTCTTGGTGTTTTTCTGACTCATTGTGTGCAAGAGGGCATTCTCTCTTTCCCCCCCTCCCCATTCGAAGACCGCCCTAGAGGACACATTTGCAAATTTTAATCCTATCTTTATTCCATCGTTATTCTATCTTTATTCTATCAGTCACTGTGTAGTGGCGCAGTGCATTAGTGGGTTTCAACTTGCTTTCGCTAACAGTTTCGAACTGTGAATGCGCTCACGCACGCACTCGCTTCCCTCAGGCACGGGGCTTCTGCGCATGCACAGAGCTTCTGTGATGACATCCAGGCAGGTGGGCGGAGCCTCCTGCCGCCCTGCTACCGGTTCGTCCGAACTGGGGCGAACTGGTAGAAACCCACCACTGGCACGGTGGTTAGAATGCAGTATTGCAGGCTAACTGCTGACTACCAGCAGTTTGATTCTCACCGGCTCAAGGTTGACTCAGCCTTCCGTCCTTCCGAGGTCGATAAAAAAAAGGATCCAGATTGTTGCAGGGGGGGAGGGGAAATATGCTGACATTGTAAACCGCTTAAAGAGGGCTGTAAAAGCACAGTGAAGCGGTATATAAGTCTAAGGGCTATTGCTATTGCTGTAGCTGTTCGGATGTCACATTAGGAGCCGTGGCGGCGCAGTGGTGAGAATGCAGTATTGCAGGCTAATTTCTGATGACTGTCAGCAGTTTGATCCTGACCAGCTTAAAGTTAACTCAGCCTTCTATCCTTCCGAGGTTGGTAAAATGAGGACCCAGATGGTTGGGGGGCAATAGGCAGACTCTCTAAACTGCTTAGAGAGAGTTGTAAAGCACTGTGAAACGATATATAAGTCTAAGTGCTATTGCTACTCCTTCCTTCCTCCCTCCCTCCCTCCCTCCCTCCCTCCTTGCCATGGTGGTGCAGTGGTTAGAATGCAGGATTGCCGGCTAATTTCTGATGACTGTCAGTAGTTTGATCCTGACCTGCTCACAGCCTTCCATCCTTCCGAGGTGGGTCAAATGAGGACCCAGATTGTTGGGGAGCAATATGCTAACGCTGTAAACTGCTTAGAGAGGGCTGTAAAAACACTATAAAGCTGATATCATAGACCAGCAGATTTGCAAATGGCTTATAAGCCCTCCCTTGTCCAGCAGTGTGGCTGGTGGCCACCTGTGACCCCTTGTCCTAATGAGGTCACGCAGATCAATAATTGCTTAGTTAAAGATTCCCAGACCTGGGACCGTATGGTTCCCAGATAGGGTTGCCAGCTCCTGCTTGCTACTCCCCCTCCCCCTCCTCTCCTTCCGTGTCCAGACAAGCCCCGTCTTCAAGGGAGGGAGGCCTCTCATTAAGGGAGCCTGATTTATCTGCCACTCTTCTTTGCACATGGGCGCTCCAGGGCGCACCTCGAAACGATGGGCGAACGGGAGGAGCGCAGCCCGGGTTGCAGACGGGCAGAAGAGCAGGTGGAATGATAGGCCTGCGAATTCCAGGTGTTGCAACCTTGACTTGCAATTTGGCATTTACCTGTCGCGCTTCAAAGAGAATTAGTTATGAAACGCCGGCATAAGCTTGACTCCCGTACATGTCAGAAAGCACACGGCGTGTTACCCATCTACAGTCCTCCTAGGTGATTCGGTCTAAACGTTACTTTACATCAAAAAAATGGCTTACAAGCATTTTGCTCATTAAATGCTCTATTCTGGCTTAGAATAGAGCATTTAATGCTTACAAGCATTTTGCTCTATTCTGGCTTAGAATAGAGAATAATATAGAATGGTAAAAGACTCCTAGAGCAAGGGGTTGGACTAGAAGACCTCCAAAGTCTCTTCCCACCCTAGGATTCTCTGGTCTAATGAAAAGAAGGCAATGTAAAATAGCAACAGCAATAGCACATAGACTTATATTCCACTTTACAGTGCTTTACAGCCCTTTCTAAGCGGTTTTACAGAGTCAGCCTCTTGCCCCCAACAATCTGGGTCCTCATTTTACCCACCTTGAAAGGATGGAAGGCTGAGTCGACCTTGAGCCTGGTGGGATTTGAACTGCCAGATTGCAGGCAGCCAATAGTCAGCAGAAATGGCCTGAGTACTGCACTCTAACCACTGTGCCACCGAGGCTCTTAATAGGAATAGGAATAGGAATAGGAATAGGAATAGGAACAGATAAGATAAGAATAGGATAGGATAGGATAGGATAGGATAGGATAGGATAGGATAGGATAGGATAGAATATAGAATTAATAGAGTAAAGTAGAATAGAATAGAATAGAATAGAATAGAATAGAATAGAATAGAATATAGAATTAATAGAGTAAAGTAGAATAGAATAGGGAATAGAATAGAATAGAATAGAATAGAATAGAATAGAATAGAATAGAATAGAATAGAATAGAATAGAATATAGAATTAATAGAGTAAAGTAGAATAGAATAGGGAATAGAATAGAATAGAATAGAATAGAATAGAATAGAATAGAATAGAATAGAATAGAATAGAATTCTTTATTGGCCAAGTGTGATTGGACACACAGGGAATTTGTCTTTGGTGCATATGCTCTAGAATAACAGAGTTTGAAGGGACCTTGGAGGTCTTCTAGCCCAACCCCCTGCTTAGGCAGAAAACCATACACCCACTTCAGACAAATGGTTATCCAACATTTTAAAAATTTCCAGTGTTGGAGCATTCACGACTTCTGCAGGCAAGTTGTTCCACTGGTTAATTGTTCTCACTGTCAGGAAATTTCTCCTTAGTTCTAGGTTGCTTCTCTGCTTGATTGATTTTCATCCATTACTTCTTGTCCTACCTTCTGTTGCTTTGGAGAATAGCTTGACTCCCTCTTCTTTGGGGCAGCCCCTGAGATATTGGAACACTGCTCGGTTTTCAGAAGTAGTGAATTATCCACCAACCCCCATTTTTCCTGGTTTAAACCGTGAAGCAAATGGCCATTTCCAACGTTCCCCATGACTACGGTTCAGGCAGGGTGTGAATTGAGCCGATGGCGACCCATCTTCCGAGATGGATGCTCAGCGCTGTCGCTATGAAGCAATTAAAAATCATGGAATTTTGGAAACTGGTTTGCCAGCTATCCACAAACCATAGCTTCCCCATCATTTTTGCACGTGGACAAGGTTTCCTTCACACGGACTGGGCTCCACCACCCAAGGTTATGAATTTCAGATGGGTGGCCCTATAAATCTTACAAAATAAAATAAATGAGGCTGAGCTGTCAAGACGATTTGCTTAAAAGCTTGAGGCGTTAAACGAACTCCACTCTGGCTCGCTGACGGTTAAGACAACTTCCGCATCGAACCCGATGCAGTCACAGCCTATGACTGTAGCCCGTGCATTGTTCTAAATCATAATGGGCTTCGTTTGGTTAGGATTTAGTATATATTGTGCGAACCCAGCCCTGAAATGTATGAATCACGGTCATGCTTGAGCAGAATCTTGGTGCGTACATAAACATTTTACTCGGGAGGAAGAAATTAACCCTCAACGTTGAGGCTTCAAAAATGGCAAGAGTGCATCTTTTTTTTTTTTGTCTCCATGTCTTTTAAAAAAAAAAACTTAGTGTTTTGTTTTGTTTTTTTAAATCTTTGTATCTTATTTTTTTATTTATTTTATTTATTTATTAAATTTTTATACCGCCCCCTCTCCCGAAGGACTCGGGGCGGTGAACAGCCAGAATTAAAAACACACAATACAAATATTAAAATACATTAAAACAAAATTAAATTATCTTAGGCTACTCCAATTTAAAACCCAGTTACCCATAAAATTCACCCAATTAAAAGATTTTTAACCCAGCCCGGCTTGCTGAAATAAAAAAGTCTTCAGGGCCCGGCGGAAGTACGGAGGTCCGGGATCAGTCGTATCCCTGGGGGTAGCTCATTCCAGAGGGCGGGTGCCCCCACAGAGAAGGCTCTTCCCCGGGGGGTCGCCAGCTGACATTGCCTGACAGACGGCACCCTGAGGAGACCCTCTCTGTGGGAGCGTGTTGGCCAGTGGGAGGTTCTTATCTTATGTTCTTCTTCTCTATCTTACGTTCTTCTTGCTTGGATTTTAGTTTGTTGCTTTCTACAGAAGAATTGGCTCAGTTCTTCCAGGTAGTATTCAACCGGTTCGCCTGGACCGGTTCGCCCAAACCGGTAGCGGAAATTGCAAGTGGGCTCGCCCACCCGCCCCGGCTCCAAATCATGCTATTTAGGCACGTTTTTGAGGCCGAGCCCATGCACGGAAGGTGCACGGGGCAGCAAAGCACATGCGGAAAAAGCTGGGCACATACACTCACATTTGCGAACTGGTAGGGAAAGTAAGTGAATACCACTCCAGAACTGGAGGCAAGAACATATGAAGAACGGTTGGGTTTGTCTAGTCTAAGGAAGAGAAGGACTAGGGGAGACATGATAGCAGTCTTCCAATATCTCAGGGGCTGCCACAAAGAAGAGGGAGTCAACCTATTCTCCAAAGCACCTGAAGGCAGGACAAGAAGCAACGGATGGAAATTTACCAAAGAGAGAACCAACCTAAAACTAAGGAGAAATCTCCTGACAGTGAGAACAATTAATCAGTGGAACGGCTTTCCTCCAGAAGTTGTGGGGGGGGGGTTGGACTAGAAGACCTTGAAGGTCTCTTCCAACTCTGTTTTTTGCCGATACTGGTTGCACCTCCGGCAACACGTCGTGCGTCTTCCTACACATGTGATGAGCAGAGAAGGACAAAGGTCCCAGCTGTGGTTGAAGCCCTGCTTCAAAAAAAAAAAAAAGAAGAAGAAGAATGGGTTTCTTTTGCTTCTGTAAAAGCTGCCACAGCTTTTTTGTAAATGTCAAGCAGAATGTGTCCCAGACTTACCCTTTAATCCGTGGAAGTTGGGAGAAGAAACAGGCAGTCTTCCAGCCCATAAACTAGAGATGAGAGAGGCCTTTGGCTCGTTTCGTGTTTACGAAAGGAAAATGTGCTCTCGCCGTTATTTTGTTGAATTTTATTTTATGGCTATCGCTCTTATTTCAGGAGTTGGCAACCTGTGGCTCTGGAGCCGCATGTGGCTCTTTCATCCCTCTACTGTGGCTCCCTATTGCTGGTCAGCTCCACAATTGATAGGACTTTCGGTTAGGACTGGTAGAGGGAAAAGGACGCCGCGCTAGGAGGAGACACTTTGGTGGGGAAACCAGACTTCCGGTCAGCTGCAGAATTGAACGGGGGGCTTCCAGTTAGGACCTTTGTGGCTCTTTGAGTATTTAAGGTTGCCGACCCCTGCTCTATTTTTATGGCTCGGATCATCCCTTGTTCCACTTGCATTGGACTCCCGGCTGTTGGTGAACCCTGATTCTGATTTGTGGCTTAGCGGCTGATCCTAATCAGCTCTTTGCCATCTGGTCATGCCGGTTGTGACTTCCAGAATCGGAACCCCTGAATAATGCAGTGGATATCCCGAAACTTTGGGGATGGCCATGCTTATTCGAACCAATCGGTTGCTTTTTCCATTTCCCAAAAGTGATTTCACAGAATAACAAAGTTGGAAGGGACCTTGGAGGTCTTCTAGTCCAACCCCCTGCAGAAAATCCTATCGGGAGAAATTTTCTGACAGAACCATCAGCCCATGGAACAGAAGTTGCCTTCAGAAGCTGTGGGAGCTTCATCCCTGGAAGCTTTCAAGAAGAGACCAGACTGCCATCTGTCAGAAATGGTGTAGGGTCTCCTGCTAGAGTGGGGGGGTTGGACTAGATGACCTACAAGATCCCTCCCAACTCTGTTCATCTGTTATATCTGACAAATGATGGTCCAATTTCTTTCACCGTTGTCAAAATTGTGATCAAATCGAGAGGCTTGAGCAACCGTAGCTAGGAATACCGAAAAGAAAAATGGACGAAGAGTATTTGAAGAGCTTTTCTTGTCTTACTGTGCTGGCTGGGTTGGGGCATCTCCGCATCCAAGACATTGGAAGGACATTGCCAAGTCGCAACTCTTGCGTTGACTCCTTCTGGCTTCAAAGACCCAGTCTGGAAAGCTTTTTCTTACCCTCCACCCCCTTCTGCCTTCGTTCTTCCTCCCCTCTCTTTCCCAGCTCAATTCTTAGCATTGTATAAGGGCTCCTCCATGGATGGCTTGAAATGTTGTCTCTTACAAAGGGAATTTCTAGGGAGCGAAACACTTGTCGTTTTGTGCCACCCTGCGAGATGGATGTCTCCCAGCCTTCCCCTTTGGATTCAGCCCGACGGCGTCCTTTTGCTAGAGTCGGGAAGGAGACAATTATGGATTTTTTGCTCGTACATAACCTCCTTTTCAAGAAAGCCCTGAGAACAAGCACTGTTTCAGTTCTTTCTTAGCCTGCTAGTTTTGGCTGGGCTCAACTTCAGACGTCTGCTTTTGAGGCCAACGGCGATGCCATGAATTGATGGAGGCTGGCTACGATCAGTGGTGAAATGTAAAATTTTGTTACTACTAGTTCTGTGGGTGAGGCTTGGTGGGGGGGGTAATGTGACTGGGTGGGCGTGGCCAATTTTTTAAAACTTTTTTTAAAACTCTTCGGCCGAAGAGGTTGTAGAAAAAATGTTTTCAAAAGCCTCTGACGATCCCAGCTGAGCCGCGCAATCATCAGATGCTTTTTTTTTACTTTTAAAAGCATTTTTTCGGGTGAAGAAAAAATGCTTTTAAAAGAAATAAAAAAAAACGACTCTGATGATTGCGCGGCTCAGCTGGGCATGGGGGTGGACAGGGATTTTTGCTACCAGTTCTCCGAACCACCTGCCACCATCGCTACCGGATCGGGCGATCCGGTCCGAACCAGGAGCATTTCTGGCTACGATTCTCTACCGGTTAAAGGGGGCTAGGTTTATATTCTAGGCCAGGGGTGTTAAAGTCAAGGCCCGCGGGCCGGATCCAGCCAGCAGGGTACTTAGATCTAGCCTGTGAGGCCGCTCTGGAAATAGCAAATGACCGGCCCTCAGTGCCTTTGCCAGCAAAAACGGAGCTCGGGTAGGCTGGGCTCCATTTTCACTGGCAGAGGTCTGCAGGAGAATCCCCCTCAGCCCCGCCCAGGACACCACAGATGCCCCAAAACAAGCGACATCAAGCTGGCCATGCCCAATGCAGGCATGCCCATCTGCATCCCCCCCTCCCGAGGTTAAACACAACCCTGAGGTGGCCCTCAATGAAATCAAGTTTGACACCCTTGTTCTAGGCTATCAAAGAGAAGGACGCCCCTGTGAACCCCAGCAGTTCACCCCTGGTTAAGAGTCCCGTTTAAGTCTGTGGCTGCTAAAACCCAAAAAATATTTTGGGGGAAGGACGCAATGGTTCTGCAACTTGCTCTCGAGCTTGTGGAACTCACGGTCACCTCACTAGTGTCTTCGGAGATCAGGGTGAATAAAAAAAAATCGATGATTTTTTTTTTTTAAATGGATTTTTAAAATTTAAATAGATTTTTTTTTTAAATTTAAATTGGATTTTCCTAAAATGCTTTTGGAGTAAAAAAAAAATCTATCTAAAGATAGTTTTCTGTTTCGGATTCATTCATAATTTAGTTTACTCAGCATGAAATGGAGCTTAGTTATGTAGCATGAGGAGGCTGTATATTTTGCAATATTGGGACTGTTGGTGAGTCAACAGTGGGACAGAGATGACAGTTGCTCTTTAAAAATTATGATTTAAAGATTTTGAGTTGATTTAAATCAAGCCTTTTTACTACCCTGTTTCCCCCCAAAATAAGACATCCCCTGATAATAAGCCCAATCGGGTTTTTGAGCGCATGGCAATAAGGCCAAGCACTTACTTATATTTCAAAAAAATATAAGACAGGGTCTTATTTTCGGGGAAACATGGTAGTGACTTCAATCATGATTTTAATTGGCTTGATTTAAATCAAACCAACCCTGTTGGAGATGCTGAAACTCATAGAAATAAACGGAGACCGGGAAGATATTCATGTATGATTCAATTGGGTTTTTGGTGACGTGTTGTTAAATTTGACATTTAGCATGGACGGCTATTTCTAGGAAAATATTTTTCTCAGGAAAGTGAGAAGCAAATAGCAGGAGCTAGCTACATTCTTCTCCCTGGCAGTCACTTTATTTCAGTTGTGACCCAGGCCCACATAGTTACTATTAAATACAAAACAGTTCCAAAAAACAAACAGATTTTATTAGAACAGCTGAGAATTAACTCATTCTCAGTGTAGTCCAAATGAAATGAAAGCAAACTCCTCAAAACACCATTCTTCAGTTTATCTCTGACCTTGGGATAATTAGGCAAACTGCCAAAGGCTTCTCTTGGCAACAATTCAGGAACAGAAGACGCTGACAAGAAAGAAATACATCCAAACACGAAGCAAATCTCTCAACGGTTGTTTTCCGGCAAAGAGGCCAAGAGCCGTTGCTGGTCTTTTAAGCCTTATGGGAGGGGCCAATCATCTCTTGGCCTTACTCCTGAGTTGTCCTCTCTGCTTTAGCTGCTCTTGCCTTCTGGCAGCTCCTCTCATACGTGAAATAGGAACAGGCTCCTCCTGTTCCTCTGCCTTTCTGCTGTCAGCCTCTGGAGGCTCTGAAGTCTGCACATCACTCCCTGATGGCCCTGGCCCCATCTCTGCCTCCGACGCAGAGCCCTCATCGGGGCCTTCCCCAGCCTCCAGGACTGACCCATGTTCTTCCTCAGCCTCATCGCTGTCCGACTCCGCTGCCAGCTCCGCAGGCTGCTGGAGGACCACAACACTTTCTGCCTTATGAAAGCAGTGAGATTTTGCAGCCCAGTTGGGGAGATTCAGCAAGTCTTCAACTTGCAACCATTCGTTTAGGGACCGAAGTTAGTGGCCCTGCAAAAAAAAGGGATCCTTGCAATGGTTGTAAGGATAAAAACAGTTCTAAGTCATTTTCTTCCCCCCGGTGTGTTGTAATTTTGAACGGTCACTCACTAAGTGAATTTTTGTAAGTCGAGGACTACCTGTGTAGAACGATAGCCATAAACTACACCTGTGTATTTTTTTCAGCAGTTTGGATCTGGATGAATGTTTGCACACCTTGAACGGGAAAAGGGGAATGAATTCACGGACATTGCCCTGGCTTTATCAGTAAATGCTGACAGTTTAGCAATTGGCAAGTTGATTTCATTTTGAGTCTCTCTGTGCCACCTTTCCTACAAAAGCTCAAGGCAGCGTACACGGCCCTCTCCCCCCCTCCAAATTTTATTCCCCTAACAACAGCCCTGCCAGGTAGACTGGACTGGAAAAAAAATGACTGTCCCAGAATCAGCCACAAAGCTGAATATTCTAGATCTCAGGTTTTCCCAGTCCTAGTCCAAAAACTTTAATCATCATCCTAATTTATTATATTTAACAGAATAAGGGAGTGGAAGGGATTTTGGAGGTCATCTAGTCCAACCCCTTGCTCAAACGGGAGACTCTATACCAAAGGTCTGCAACCTTAAAAACTCAAAGAGCTATTTGGAGCCATTTCCCACAGAAAAGAAAACACCGGGAGCCACAAAACCCTTCCCGTGCCTGACTATTTCTTGAGTGGCCACAAAACTAGCATAGGTAGTTGAATTAAACATTCTGTTTTCTTCTGAAACTTTTCTTTTCTTGGATTTATCCATGGTTGGCCTACCGGGGGTTGAAAAGCTCAATAAATCGTGTGTGGCGGGTGTTGCACATTGGCGGTTATAACACATATTTTGAGTGACAGGGAGCCGCAGCAGAGGGGTGAAAGAGCCACATGCGGCTCCAGAGCCGCAGGTTGCTGACTCCTGCCATATCCGATTCCAGACAAATTGTTGTCCAATCTCTTCTTAAAAGCCCTCCAGTGATGGAGCGCCCACAACTTCTGGTGGCAAGCTGTTCCACCGTTTCATTGTTCTAACTGTCAGGAAATTTCTCCTTAGTTCTCAGTTGAGTTTCTCCTTGGTCAGTTTCCAAGAGCAGAGTTGGAAGGGACCTTGGAGGTTTTCTAGTCCAATCTCCTGCTCAATCAGGAGACCCTCTGCCATCTAGGTGCTTTGGAGAATAGATGGAAACTCCCCCCCCCCTCTTCTTTGTGGCAGCCCCTGAAATATTGGAACGCAACTATCTATGTCACTGTTCCTTCTTTTCGTTAACTGCCGCCTGACACCCAGCAACTCTGGATGGTTTACAAACTGTTAAAGGCTTTTAAAAACAAGTCACAATACCCAAAGAAGCCCACAAAAACAACGCAGCGGAACGGAGCGGGCCAAGAAAACAAACCCAGGAACAAGGAAAAGGAACTTTTAATTGTTCTTGCAAATCATCTGGGCGCAGAGCCAAACAGTCACAGCTTTTCAAAATACCAGTCGGGTAGGGGCTGTTTAGATCTGGGAGTGGGGGGGAGACGCCTCCTTCCAGCTGCTGCTGCAGAGAAGGCTCGGTTCCAGGCTCCCAATGGATCCTAATCAAATAACCGAGTTGGAAGGGACCTTGGAAGCTCTTCTAGTACAGGGGTCTGCAACGTTCAACATTCAAAGAGCCATTTGGACCCGTTTAACACAGAAAAGAAAACACCGGGAGCCACAAAACCTTTCCTGTGCCTGACTATTTCTTCAGCAGCCACAAAATTAGCATATGAAGTTGAATTAAATGTTCTGTTTTCTTCTGAAACTTTTCTTTTCTTGGATTTATCCATGGTTGGCCTACCGGGGGTTGAAAAGCTCAATAAATCGCGTACCGGCAGGTGTCGCACATTGGCGGTTATTTTGAGTGACAGGGAGCCACAGCAGAGGGGTGAAAGAGCCACATGCGGCTCCAGAGCCGCAGGTTGCTGACCCCTGTTATAGTCCAACCCCCTGCACGAGACTCCGCACCGTTGCAATTAAACGGCTGTCTGGTCTTGTCTTTAAAAAACTTTTAAAAGTTTTGGACTTCTGGAGGCAA
The DNA here is from genome assembly GCF_059756535.1 of Pantherophis guttatus. Classification (NCBI taxonomy): domain Eukaryota; kingdom Metazoa; phylum Chordata; class Lepidosauria; order Squamata; family Colubridae; genus Pantherophis; species Pantherophis guttatus. The sequence goes on along the minus strand of NC_142078.1, from coordinate 10,635,032 downwards.
GAGGTTCCACTGGTTAATTGTTCTCACGGCCGGGAAATTTCTCCGTTGATGGATCCTGGAGCACGCCAGATCGAACCAGTCGGGCAGATACGATAGGAGTCTGGCTACACACGGTGGTGCACCGTGCTGGAGTTGGCTCTGCGTGAATGATATCAAGACCTGTTTGAATTGCAGCTATCAGAGATAATTCTTAAGTGCTTTGGCTAAGCCAGGGCATTCTTTTCCCACAGATCTCCATCAAGGGTGGCTCTGTTCCATGACTGCACCAACGGAACACTTGGCGTTCGTTGTGTATTGCACAATTTATTCCTGCACAGAGTGCTCTCTCGCAATCCCATCCTCCTTCTCTCTCTCTCCCTCCCTCCCTCTCCTTCCCTCTCTTTTTCTCTCCCTCCCTTCCATCCACCTTCCCTCCCTCCCTCTCGCTCTCCCTCCCATTCTCTCCTTCCCTTCCTCTCTCCCTCCTCTTCTCCTTTCCTTTCTCCCTCCCTCCCCTTCTCTCTCCCTCTCTCCCTCCTTCCCTCTTTCTTTCTCTCCCTCCCACCCTCCCTCTCACTCTTCTTCCCCCGTCTCTCTCCCTCCCTCTCAATCTTCCTCCCCCCTCTCGCCCTCCTTTCCTCTCTCACTCCTTCCCACTCCTTCTTTCCCTTTCTCCCTCCTTCCTTCTCTCTTCTTCCCGCTCTCCCCCTCCCTCTCCTCTCTCCCTCCTTTCCTCTCTCTCCCCCTCCCTCTCTCTCTTTCTCTCCCTCCTTCCCTCCCTCCTTTCCTTTCTCCCTCTGCCCTTCCCTTTCTCCCTCACTCTCTCCCACCCACCCACCCTCCCCCCCTCTCTCTCCCTCCCTCTCTCTCCCCTCCCCCTCCCATAGTAGAGCTTCTGAAACACATAGGAAATAGGGATCAGGTTATTTGCAGAGGTAGAAACGATCTTTGTGGGAAGGGGCTTCAAAAAATGCGGATGCTTCAAAGATCCTAAGTGTGGGGAAAAAACCCCCACTCTAACAGCCCTTTTTTTTCAGTGCCCTTGTAACTTCGAACGGTCACTAAACGAATGGCTGTAAGTCAACAACCACCTATCTGGCCTCCTGCTAGGCTGTCCTCAGCTGGGAAGCTGTCGAACCTGTCTTAAAAGGAGGGATCCGAGAGGAGGAACCTGCTTCAAATCCGCAGGCAACTGGAAGGACGGGGCGTTTCCTTTACATTTTGGTGTTTTGGTGGCGCTGAATGCATCCCGAAAAACATTGTGGCATTTGCAATGCAAATTTAGGGAAGACATGCCGCCGTGTCCGGGGTGTCTCTGCAGATTCGGAGGGCCACACTGTCCCCACCCCTGCCCAGATGAAGCCGGAGAGGAAGGTCTAATTGTTCGTGGCGTGTAATTTTTCAGGCTGCTCTGTGAGTGTTGCAGCCTGCTCGGAGGAAACATCCTGACAAATCTTGTTTGGCAGGAAATGCCAAACATTCCAGCATCTTGGTTATCCCAGTTTTTGACAAACATGGGCAGTCTCGGAAAAAGCCTGGGTAGATCCGCGAAGACCATGAGCTGAAGAAGACGGTGAGCGGAATGTAGTTTTGTCGACTAACAAAACATCAGCCCCCCCGAGTCCTGGGACGATCGAGGATGTTTGCTTCTTTTTTGCAAAAGAAAACAACGGCCGACACAATTGGGATAGCTGGCTTTATTTTAGTTCAGTGTGTGAGGCCAGACCTTCCTGGCTTCCATATCATGGTTTGCAAATGACGCAAATGGGTGAAACCACTGGCCTGTGCCTGCAAGTGGTCTCCAAAAGTATAGAGCAGTGACGGCTAACCTTTTCGGAAACTGGAGCACGTGTGAGCGCTGGAATCCGGAAGAGAACAGCTGGCTGGTGCACATGCGCGCGGCAGCCAACTGCACTTCCGGGTTCCGTCATGTGCATGTGTGCCGGTCAGCTGGTCCGACATGCCTGCACACCGACCAGCTGCTTTCTTCCGGGTTCTGGTGTGCGCATGCACCCTGGCGAAAACCCGGAAGAGCAGCTGGTCGCCACATGCATACATACCGGATCAGCTGGCCGGCACGCATGCGCATGATGGAACCCAGAAGAGCAGCTGGCACATGTGCCCACAGTGCCCACGGAGAGGGCTCTGTGTGCCCCCTCTGGCATCTGTGTCATAGGTCTGCCATCACAGGTATAGAGTGTAGCCTTTGTAATAAAGTCGAAAGCAAGGGCTGCCACCAAGAAGAGGGGAGTCCACCTATTCGCCAGAGCACCTGAAGGCAGGAGAAGAAGCAATGGATGGAAACTTATCAAGGAGAGAAGCAACCTAGAATAAGGAGAAATTTCCTAACAGTGAGGACAATTAACCAGTGGAACTACTTGCCTTCAGAAATTGAGGGTCCTCCATCACTGGAGGTTTTTAAGAAGAGACTGGACAGCCATTTGTCTGATATGGCATAGGGCAGTGATGGCTAACCTTTTTGCTGTCGTGTGCCAAAAGTGGGGGGACCGTGGGGGGGTGTCACACCCACGTGTGCCCACACCCATAATTCAGTGCGCCCCGCTCCCCCCACGCATGCATGCGTGACACCCCTGCGCTCCCCCTGCTTTTGGCACGCAGTAGGCCTGTTTTTCGCCCTCTCCAGGCTCCAGAGGCTTACTTGGAGCCTGGGGAGGGCCAAAACAGCCTTCCCAATCCCTGTGGAGGCCCTCCGGAGGCTGGAAACGGCCCATTTGCCAACTTCCAGTGGGACTGGGAGGCCCATTCTTCGCTCTCCCCAGCCTCCAGAGCCTTTCTAGGAGCCTGGGGAGGGCAAAAATGCCCTTCCACACCTCCCCAGAGGCCAGAAATAGCTTTCCAATGGGCCCGGAAGGCCCCAAAATCAGCTGACCGGCATGCACATGTGCGCCGGAGCTGACGTAGGGCAACGCTCGCATGTACACCGATATGGCTCTGTGTGCCATCTGTGGCACGCGTGCCATAGGTTTGCCATCACAGGCATAGGGTCTCCTGCATGAGCAGGGGGTTGGACTAGAAGGCCTCCAAAGTCTCTTCCAACCCTGTGATTCTTTTTGCCTTCTTGAATCGACAGCTTCCTTCCAGCTGAGCCAAGAATCAAAAGTTGGTAGGATCCCAACGATGTTCTGGAATCCACCCGCGTCGTTAATAAATTAGCTGTGCTTAATGAGATATCCCATCATAAATTCAAGCCGTGGAAGCTCCCTCCAAGGTCTCTACAACTTTTATTGTCTCAGGAGATCTTTTCGATTGGATCCCTTGTCCATGTCTCCTTGGAGCATTTGACCTTTTTTTGGTCCCATGAGCATTGTCAGGTTGATCCATCAGCTTTGTGAAACGGGAAGGGGGGGGATCTTGTACCCGAATCGGACCAATGGTTATCTAGCCTAATTTTGCTAACCCTGACAGTCAACATTCACTATTTTCAGTGAAGATGGGCCAAGTTGAATGAAAAGCACCGAAACTGGATGTTCCCAAACTTATGTTCCTAGTGAGCGTTATCCGTAGATGGAATCTCCACCAAAAATATCTCCACCGCAGGAATTGGAAGCATGGTTTCTGAAAGTTTGTTGCTGGGTTTGTTATCTCCTGGGAGATCTTTCGCCAGGATTTGAGAAAGGATGGAGAAATCCGAAGGCACTTGGGACACTGGACCATTAATGCTCTCGGTGACTCATAAGAGGTGCGGCTGAGAGGCGGAAGAGAGGATGGGCTGACCACACACCTGTCAGACAGGTTGTTTTGGGTGTCTTTATCTGGTCCGCAGTTTCATCCATTGCCCTGGGGCATCTGCAGGGCTGAGAATGGGGGAAGTGCTTGGTTTTTCCTTCAGAAATAACATCCTGGGTAGCACTGACAAGCAAAAGTTTGGATATTTAACTTCAGAGTAATAAGAATAATCTTAAGAGCCAGCCTTCCTTTCTTCCTTCCTTCCTTCCTTCCTTCCTTCCTTCCTTCCTTCCTTCCTTCCGTCCGTGGTGGTGCAGTGGTTAGAATGGAGCATTGCAGGCTAATTCTGCCAACTGCCAACAGTTCAATTCTCACTGGCTCAAGATTGACTCGTCCTTCCGTCCTTCCGAGGTGGGTAAAACGAGGACCCAGATTGTTGGGGGCAAGAGGCTGACTCTGTAAACGGCTTAGAGAGGGCTGTAAAAGCACTGTGAAGCAGTATATAAGTCTAAGGACTAAGTGCTAGTCCCTCCCGCCCTTCCTTCCTTCCTTCCTTCCTTCCTTCCATCCTTCCTTCCTTCCTTCCTTCCTTCCTTCTTTCCTCCCTCCCTCCCTCCCTCCCTCCCTTGGTGATGCAGTGGTTAGAATGCAGCATTGCAGGGCTAATTCTGCCCACTGCCAAGAGTTCGATCCTGACCGGCTCAAGGTTGCCTCGGCCTTCCATCCATCCATCTGAGGTCGGTAAAATGAGGACCCGGATTGTTGAGGGCAATAGACCGACTCTGTAAACCGCTTAGAGAGGGCTGTAAAGCACTGGGAAGCGGTATATAAGTCTTTTAAGTGCTAGTGCTGGTGCTATAATCTCTGATCGGGAGCCAGTGCAAGAAAACTGACCTTAACAGTAGTGATTCCAGCACGGTCCAGGCATAATAAAGTTGAGCTGACTAATAGGAAACAATAGAAGAGAATATTTGTAGCTCAAAGTCAAAATGAGGGGGTCCTTGGTGCTCTCTGAGCTTGGTTGTTTTTATGCAGACGTTTCATGACCCAACTAGGTAACATCATCAATACTGACTAGTAGGAAGAATTATAATGCCAGGCCATTCTCTGTCAGATACTGGCAGGAATAGATGAATCAATAAGGGAGAATATTTGTAGCTCAGGGTCAAGCTTGGTGCTCTCTGAGCTTGGTGGTTTCCTTGCAGATGTTCCATTACTCAAACTAATGAGTTACTCACCCTGAGGATGTTACCCATTGGGAGAAATGAAACATCTGCAAGAAATACCACCAAGCTCAGAGTACCAAGGAGCCCTCCTAGATTAATCAACCAGAGTGAGTTGATTAATCCTGGAAGGAAAATACCAGCAAAGTGCTAGCGTTTTCCACCCTTTAAATATACAGATTTCTAATTAAAAAATAACATACTGGTAAGCATAGAGACCAACACTCATCACTGGGACTAATGGACTGTGCATCAAGCTGCACACTTAACATTGAGGTGGGGGGGGTGGGGTGGGGTGGTTCCTTAGAATGTTTCCAAATATCCAGTTTCCTGATTAAATGTGAAGGTATATATGGAAGACAGGTAGGGAGGTAGGGAGATGGATAGCAAAAGATGGAGATAGATAGATAGATAGATAGATAGATAGATAGATAGATAGATAGATAGACAGACAGACAGACAGACAGACAGACAGACAGACAGACAACTAGATCAATTATAGAGAGAGGTAGGTAGGTAGGAAGGTAGATAGGTAGATAGATGATAGAGAGAGATGAGAGAGATGAGATGGTGGATGGATGGATGGATGGATGATAGGAGAGATGAGAGATGATGGATAGATAGATGAGTGAGAGAGATGAGAGATGGATGGATGGATGGATGGATAGATAGATAGATGAGACAGAGATGAGAGATGATGGATGGATAGATGGATGGATGGATGGATAGGTAGATAAATAGATAGATACTGGTAGATAGAGATGATAGATAGATAGATAGATAGATAGATAGATAGATAGATAGATGATAGAGACAGACAGACAGACAGACAGACAGACAGACAGATGAGAGAGAGATGAGAGATGGTGAATGGATAGATAGAGAGGGAGAGATGAGATGGTGGATGGATGGATGGATGATAGGAGAGATGAGAGATGGATGGATGGATGGATGGATGGATGGATGGATGGATAGATAGATAGATGACACAGAGATGAGAGATGATGGATGGATGGATGGATGGATGGATGGATAGGTAGATAAATAGATAGATACCGGTAGATAGATAGAGATGATAGATAGATAGATAGATAGATAGATGATAGATAGATAGATAGATAGATAGATAGATAGATAGATAGATAGATAGGGAGAGAGAGAGAAATGAGAGATGGTGGATGAACGGATGAACGGATGGATGGATGGATGGATAGGTAGATAAGTAGATAGATACCGGTAGATAGACAGTGATAGATAGATGTTAGATGGATGGACGGATGGACACCTTGCCTCCTGGGGTTGTATGTTCTCCATCACTGGACGTTTTCATAAATGGACCGGACAAACATTTGACTAAGATGCTATACGTTCTGCCTTGACCGGGGAGCTGGACTAGTAGACCTCCAAGGTCCCTTCCAGCTTTAGGATTCAATCTTCTGAGAGATCGTCTTGCAGTGTAATTGGACGCTGAATCTGAATGTGCAGCGGCATTGGGCTGAGTCTCCGGGGGGGGGGGTGTAGAGAGAGACCCTTGTCCGTAGTCCTCACGGAGAATCAAATTGACCCTTCTCTGGAGCCGAGTGTGGAGTGGTACGCCGCCTCTTCGGTTGTTTGCTCACGGAATTTGTGCAGCCTCGGGAATCCAGAAAGGACTCAGTGTCCCTTTTGTGCGGCTTCTGTTTGCCCCAAGATGGAAAACCGCTTCCGGCTACTCATAAAACCGTCGATAAGTGTATAAACTGAAGGGTTAGGGCGGAGATAATGGTCTTTGCTTAGCGGTGTTTGTGCGTGCTTTAAGGAGGGGACCACGCGGTTTGCCGAATGCCAAACGTTTGGCCTGTTTTCTTGCTTCCTAGTTTCCACTCAACCAGAGTTAATTGTCCTTCCGATTAGAACCTGGCTAATCATTGACTAAAATTGAAAGATTTAACTAGCTCTTGTGGGAGTGAAGCTCAACCGCTTTCCTAGCGGGTAAAAAAAAATGCACGTACAAATGCCAAAGGTGGATTTTATTCTGCATCCTTTTTTTTTTTCCTTTCTTTCTTCTGCGGATGAAAAACGGGTGGGTGGGACATTTGCACATGGTTCCTTGATCCTCTCGACAACCAAGGAGCCTCTCGTTCATTTTTGGACAATTCCCACCGCTGTCCTTGGGCGGAGGGGTTGGACTAGATCAGGGGTGGGCTTCAAAAATTTTAGCAAGGGGTTCTCTGCCTGGTTGTTGGGTGGGCGTGGCCATGGTGGGTGTGGCCTAGTCGGCCTCCTGCACCACGGCAGGAGAGGGGAGCGTTTTTGCCCTCCCCAGGCTCCGGAGGTTTTTCTTGAACCTCCGGGAGGGCAAAAACGGCCTCCCCAGGCTCCGGAGGCCCTCTGGAGGCCAGAAACAAGCCCATTTCTGGTCTTCCTATAGGCCCATTTTTCGCCCTGCCCGAGCCTCCATGCGTGCCCTGCACTCACCTGCATCCAAAACGGCCCCCGCTCCTGGGAGGAGCGGGAAGGTGTGGGCAGGGCCAGCCAGGAATGGGATTTGGAGGTTCTCCAAACTGCACAGAATCTTAGCTCTCCCGAACCCCTGCAAACCCCCAGCAGCCTCACCCCTGGACTGGATAACCTGCAAGGTCCCTTCCAACTCTGTTAATCTGTATCTGTCCTCTTCCCCTTTGAAGGACATTTTGCCAACCAGCTTCTCTTTCATCCCGTTGAAAGGAAACCGGAAGACGGAAGAAAAACAGCGGCCGAGAAAAAAACACACTAAAAATAGTTGCTTTAAAAATAAAAAATAAAAACCCCGCTCGTTTTACACCAACCACTCCCCCGTCTCTAGAATTTGAAATGCAGCTATTCCTTGACTTACAAACAATTCATTTAGTGACCATCCGGAGTTACAGCGGCACTGAAAAAAAGGGGACCGATGACCGTTTTTCTCACTTAATGACCATTGTGGCATCCCCGAGGTCAAAATTCAGACGCTTGGCAATTGACTTATCTTTATAACCGTTGCAGCGTCCCGGGGGGGGTCACGTGATCCTCTTTTTGTGGCCTTTTGATGAGCAGAGTTAATGGGCAGGTCAGATTCACTTAAACGACTGGTGTGACTGAGTTAACAACTGCGGCAATTCGCTTAAGAACTGTGGCAAGAAAGATAGCAAAATGAAGCAAAATTTGCTTAACCACGCTCTCGCTTATCAACAAGAAATTTGGGGGTCGTAAGATGAGGACTACCTGCATGAATCCTGGCCACCGAAAGGTTGCAGAGTTTCTGTCTAGGTGTGATTTGTAAGAACTGGACTGCCATCTGTCAGAAACGGCGTAAAGTCTCCTGCTTGGGCAAAGGGGGTTGGACTAGATGACCTGCAAGGTCCCATCCGACTCTGTTACACTGTTAGAAACTGTTCTTCCTTCTGGTGAGAGACATAAAAACTCTCCAGTACAATTGCTTTTCTGTAGGAATAGTAGGAGCATCCTGTCTTCAGTTTTTATTTTGTTTTTTATCTTCTAAGGTGAAACTCTTAAGCTCTGGGCTGTTCACCTGTCTGTTTGTTGTCTGGAGGATGATGCGAAGGAGTTTCTACCACAAAGCTAGCATTTAGCTTTGAATTATAGCTATAATTTTTGGAACTCCACCCAGCCTTTTTTCCCATTCTGTTTCTTGATCTCTTGGAATGGAGACATTCCATTCCAAAAAGACATTCCATTCCAAAAAGCAAAAAAAGAGGGGAAGGAGGAAATGGAGAAAATAGCTGAGGTCTGAAACTAGTTGGAAATCTTTAAATTTTCCCCTTGGTCCTCTTGACTCTAGACACGTTGGAATACTATGAAAAACAACTCAGGACAGCAAATGGCATTGATCTTTTTAGATGCACAGAAAGCTTTTGACAATGTAAATTGGCAAGTTATGATACAACGGTTAGAATATGTTGGATCATGGCAAAAAATTTTTAAATGTGATTAAGACAATATATTATAAGCAAACAGCAAAAGTAATAGTTAATGGGGACTGTACATATATAGGTGGCAATATAAATTTTCTAAAATATTTTTTTAAAAGGAGTTTTGCCCCGTTTTACAACTTTCCTCGCTGCAGTTGTTAAGTGAAGCACTGCAGTTGTTAAGTCAGTCACCTGGTCATTAAGCGAATCCGGCTTCCCCGTCAACTTTGCTCATCGGAAGGTCACAGAAGGGGACGACACGACCCCGGGGACCCTGAAACTGTCATAAATGCGAGTCAGTGGTCAGGCATCCGAATGCAAATCATGTGACCCTGGGGGATGCTGCAACAGTCGTAAGTGCGAGACGGTCATCGGTCCCCTTTTTTCAAACGGTCACTAAACGAAGTGTTATAAGTCAAGGACTATCTGTAATTCGTGTTTATGTAACGGGGTCGTTGATTTCCCTTTCTCCCCATGTGAGAATCAAAAGAAGCGGGACACAAGAGAGCCAAATATACCTTTTTTTTCCAGAAAAAAAAAAAGCTTTTTGAGGTTCTGGGTGGATTGCGAATAAAACATGGTTGCTTCGTTGCATCTTTTGCATCTGGCTCATCTTTTAAAAATGGTTGTGTTGACACTGAAAACGGAGTCACAACCCTGATGTAAGAATAAACAAAAGGGTGCGGTGGAATAAAATTTTGGGGATGCAGACAATAATTGCCCTAACCCTGTCTGGTTTGCAAATTTTAATAGGGCATTATTATTATTCAATGTAGAACCCGGCGCATTAATTCGATTTGAAATGCAATGTTGTGAATCAAATTGATTTTAATTTCGGTCACGTGTTCCCTACTATTCTTTTAGAGCGACGTTTCTCAAACTTGGCAGCTTCAGGATATCTGGATCTCAGCTCCCAGAGTTCCTCAACCGTTCAGCTGGAGAATTCTGGGATTTGAAGTCCCACCCGCTGCTTTGGAGAATGGCTTTCAAGAAAATGCCACCTCCACATGTGCATTTGACCTTGTCTTGGTCTCTTCTCTCCTGGCTGGTGGAGAGAATTTGTAGTGTCAGGCGAGGATGACAAATTGCCAGATCATTTGAAGTGTTAATGATTTCCTGTCTCGCTGAAGAAGACGGACTTGAAGTAAGAATAGTGGATAGGAAGGAATGTAAGTGGGACTGTTTTTCTAAGCAGGTGGATCTGTGTTTGTACAGAATCTCGCTCCCTCCCTCCTTCCTTCCTCCCTCCCTCCCTCCCTCCTCACTCACTCACTCACTCACTCATTGAAGGCCACCTCAAAATTATAGAATTTGTAGTCTTTGTCCTTCCTTCCTTCCTTCCTCCCTCTCTCCCTCCCTCATTCTTTCATCCATCCATCCATCCATTCATTCATCCATTCATTTCTTGTTCAACAGCACCTCAAAATTGTAGAATGTGTTAGACTTTGTCCCTTCCTTCCTTCCTTCCTTCCTTCCTTCCTTCCTTCCTTCCTTCCCTTTCCTCCCTCCCTCATTCATTCATTCATCCATTCATTTCTTGTTCAACAGCACCTCAAAATTATAGAATGTGTTAGACTTTGTCCTTCCTTCCTTCCTCCCCTCCCTCCCTCCCTCCTTCCTTCCTTCCTTCCTTCCTTCCTTCCTTCATTCATTCATTCATTCATTCATTCCTTGTTCAACAGAACCTCAAAATTATAGAATGTATTAGACTTTGTCCTTCCTTCCTTCCTCCCTCCCTCCCTCCCTCCCTCCCTCCCTCCCTCATTCATTCATTCATTCATTCCTTGTTCAACAGAACCTCAAAATTATAGAATGTGTTAGACTTTGTCCTTCCTTCCTTCCTTCCTTCCTTCCTTCCTTCCTTCCTTCCTTCCTTCTTTCCTCCCTCCCATTTGCCTGTGTGTCTGTTTTGCTCAGTCCTGCCCTGGCAGTTCCTTCCCTCTCCTTTCTATTTTCCTACTAGTCACGAACTGTTGCCTTGCCTAAACAGCCAAACACAACCAGGGCTGAGATCAAATTGTAGACAAAGGACCACACAGGTCTCTAAAGCATCATCGGGCAACTAGAAGGAAACAGGGACCGGCCTCAATTGACTTGGAGTAAGTAGACATTCAGGATCAGCCATTGCAAGAGGCCGTGGGGGCAGGTGTGATCCGTGTGCACCTAACACCAACAACAATAGAAATACATCAATGGGGAAAGAGGCTGCTTCCCGAGCTTGTGGGCTTCCTAGAAGCATCTTCTTGGCTGATGAACGTGTAAATAAATTGTTGAACTGGATGAATCTTCGCTCTTGTCGATTTGAAGTCTGCTGTGAATTTCATTTATGGAAGATTGGGACACCTCAGTCACAAAACGTGGTTCTCCTTTGGGGTTTTGCCCTTCAAGAAACCATCTCAATCCCCAACTGGACGTGTTCTAAAGATCTCACTTGACCCGTGGGTAGATTGGCAGCAAGAAAAATAGTGGAGTGGAAATAATGGTTGGGTTGAAAACGAAGGATGTAGATGAAGACCCAAGGCAGGAGTATGAGAGGCAAGTTAAAAAGAGAAGAAGTGAAACTTCCAAGTGGGTGAGAGATGATGGATAGAAAGGATCTTAGTCTGGGTGCATAAGCTCTCGGTGTACATAAAAGAAAAGATACATTTGTCAAGAATCATAAGGTACAACACTTAATGATAGTCATAGGGAACAAATAAGCAATCAAATCATACTAGGAAACAATATAAATTGTAAGGATACAGCAACAAGTTAAAGTCATATTGTCATAAGTGGGAGGAGATGGGTGACAGGAACGATGAGAAGATTAATAGTAGTGCAGACTTAGTGATAGTTTG